>NW_028231991.1:1960000-1975000 GCF_054491065.1 Syngnathus leptorhynchus | reverse complement strand
TTCGGAGCCGGCCGGGCCTCAAGCTCCCTCCTTGGATGGACAACATTCGTAGTTGACACTTTGTGTCATTTTATCCGAGCGGGCGGGCGCCGCGAGGCGGACCGTCCGGGGCGACTCTCGGCCTGTGTTTTCGGAGCCGGCCGGGCATCACGCTCCCTCCTTGGATGGACAACATTCGTAGTTGACACTTTGTGTCATTTTATCCGAGCGGGCGGGCGCCTCGAGAGGCGGACCGTCCGGGGCGACTCTCGGCCTGTGTTTTCGGAGCCGGCCGGGCCTCAAGCTCCCTCCTTGGATGGACAACATTCGTAGTTGACACTTTGTGTCATTTTATCCGAGCGGGCGGGCGCCGCGAGGCGGACCGTCCGGGGCGACTCTCGGCCTGTGTTTTCGGAGCCGGCCGGGCATCACGCTCCTTCCTTGGATGGACAACATTCGCAGTTGACACTTTGTGTCATTTTATCCGAGCAGACGGGCGCCTCGAGAGGCGGACCGTCCGGGGCGACTCTCGGCCTGTGTTTTTGGAGCCGGCCGGGCATCACGCTCCCTCCTTGGATGGACAACATTCGTAGTTGACACTTTGTGTCATTTTATCCGAGCGGGCGGGCGCCTCGAGAGGCGGACCGTCCGGGGCGACTCTCGGCCTGTGTTTTCGGAGCCGGCCGGGCCTCAAGCTCCCTCCTTGGATGGACAACATTCGTAGTTGACACTTTGTGTCATTTTATCCGAGCGGGCGGGCGCCGCGAGGCGGACCGTCCGGGGCGACTCTCGGCCTGTGTTTAAGGAGCCGGCCGGGCATCACGCTCCTTCCTTGGATGGACAACATTCGCAGTTGACACTTTGTGTCATTTTATCCGAGCAGACGGGCGCCGCGAGGCGGACCGTCCGGGGCGACTCTCGGCCTGTGTTTTCGGAGCCGGCCGGGCATCACGCTCCCTCCTTGGATGGACAACATTCGTAGTTGACACTTTGTGTCATTTTATCCGAGCAGACGGGCGCCGCGAGGCGGACCGTCCGGGGCGACTCTCGGCCTGTGTTTAAGGAGCCGGCCGGGCATCACGCTCCTTCCTTGGATGGACAACATTCGCAGTTGACACTTTGTGTCATTTTGTTCGGCCTGTGTTTAAGGAGGCGGCCGTCCTCCACTCGGTCCGTGTTTAAGGAGCGACACTCGCGCTCCGGTTTGGCCTGTATTTAGGGAGGCGGCCGTCCTCCGCTTGGTCTGTGTTAAGGGCGACACTCGGTCCATGTTTGAGGAGCCTGGCCCTGACGCTCCTCTCCGGCCTGTGTTTAAAGAGGCGGCCGTCCTCCCCTTGGTCTGTGTTAAGGGCGACACTCGGTCCATGTTTGAGGAGCCTGGCCCTGACGCTCCTCTCCGGCCTGTGTTTAAGGAGGCGGCCGTCCTCCCCTTGGTCTGTGTTAAGGGCGACACTCGGTCCATGTTTAAGGAGCCTGGCCCTGACGCTCCTCTCCGGCCTGTGTTTAAGGAGGCGGCCGTCCTCCCCTTGGTCTGTGTTAAGGGCGACACTCGGTCCATGTTTAAGGAGCCTGGCCCTGACGCTCCTCTCCGGCCTGTGTTTAAGGAGGCGGCCGTCCTCCCCTTGGTCTGTGTTAAGGGCGACACTCGGTCCATGTTTAAGGAGCCTGGCCCTGACGCTCCTCTCCGGCCTGTGTTTAAGGAGGCGGCCGTCCTCCCCTTGGTCTGTGTTAAGGGCGACACTCAGTCCATGTTTGAGGAGCCTGGCCCTGACGCTCCTCTCCGGCCTGTGTTTAAGGAGGCGGCCGTCCTCCCCTTGGTCTGTGTTAAGGGCGACACTCGGTCTATGTTTGAGGAGCCTGGCCCTGACGCTCCTCTCCGGCCTGTGTTTAAGGAGGCGGCCGTCCTCCCCTTGGTCTGTGTTAAGGGCGACACTCGGTCCATGTTTGAGGAGCCTGGCCCTGACGCTCCTCTCCGGCCTGTGTTTAAGGAGGCGGCCGTCCTCCCCTTGGTCTGTGTTAAGGGCGACACTCGGTCCATGTTTAAGGAGCCTGGCCCTGACGCTCCTCTCCGGCCTGTGTTTAAGGAGGCGGCCGTCCTCCCCTTGGTCTGTGTTAAGGGCGACACTCGGTCCATGTTTAAGGAGCCTGGCCCTGACGCTCCTCTCCGGCCTGTGTTTAAGGAGGCGGCCGTCCTCCCCTTGGTCTGTGTTAAGGGCGACACTCGGTCCATGTTTAAGGAGCCTGGCCCTGACGCTCCTCTCCGGCCTGTGTTTAAGGAGGCGGCCGTCCTCCCCTTGGTCTGTGTTAAGGGCGACACTCGGTCCGTGTTTAAGGAGCGGCCCTCGCGCTCCGGTTCGGCCTGTATTTAGGGAGGCGGCCGTCCTCCGCTTGGTCTGTGTTAAGGGCGACACTCGGTCCGTGTTTAAGGAGCCGGCCCTGACGCTCCTCTTCGGCCTGTGTTTAAGGAGGCGGCGGTCCTCCACTTCCTTCCATGCACCACCACATTCGCAGTTGACACTTTGCCATTTTTTCAGAGAGGTGACACTTAGTCGTTTTTTCGAAAGTTGACACTTAGTCGTTTTTTCGAAAGTTGACACTTTGCCGTTTTTTCAGAGAGGTGACACTTAGCCGTTTTTTCGAAAGTTGACACTTAGCCGTTTTTTCGAAAGTTGACACTTAGCCGTTTTTTCGAAAGTTGACACTTAGTCGTTTTTTCGAAAGTTGACACTTAGTCACTTTTTCGCCACAGTGACACCTCCAGCGCGTGCCACGGCGCTTTTCAGGTCTTCTATCCGACCTTGTGCTGTCGAGGACGGCGTGTCCGACGCCGTGGGGAGACCAGCACCATCTCCTCCATACTCGTAAACGAGGTGCTTTGGAAAACGGGGGGAAAGTCGATGAGTACACTGACTACTGGGACCATTTCATTGTACTCTGGCGCACCTGAAGACCAAAAAAGGTACTGCACCTTAGCCCGGGTACCTCTCCCCCTGGTACCTCGAGGAGAACTTAGAAAAATTTCGACAAATGTTTGGTGAGCTCCAGGGAGAGAGGCTGATTTTTCGCTTTTTGAGGCCGACCGCCGAACCGGCGCGGGGCGGACTCACAAGCCCCCCAGAGCCGTGGGCACTTAGTCGTTTTTTCAGAGAGGCGACACTTAGTCGTTTTTTCAGAGGCGACACTTAGTCGTTTTTTCGAAAGTTGACACTTAGCCGTTTTTTCGAAAGTCGACACTTAGCCGTTTTTTTGGAAAGTTGACACTTAGTCGTTTTTTCGAAAGTTGACACATAGTCGTTTTTTCGCCACAATTGGCTCTGAGCTCCAGGGGGAGAGCCTGGTTTTGCCTTATTTCAGGCCGGCTGGGGAACCGGCGCGGGTCGGATGCACGAGCCCGGCAGAGCCGTGGGCACTTAGAAAATTTTCGCCGATTAAGCTGGGACCTCCAGGCAGAGACCGGCATTCCTCGTCCTCGGGGTTCGACCCAGGAACCGGCGCTGGGCAGACGCCGTAGCCACGCAGAGCCGTGGGCACTTAGAAAATATTCGCCAAGTTGGCTCTGAGCTCCAGGCGGAGAGGCTGGTTTTGCCTTATTTCAGGCCGGCTGGGGAACCGGCGCGGGTCGGATGCACGAGCCCGCAGAGCCGTGGGCACTTTGCCATTTTCTCAGAGTCGACACTTAGTCGTTTTTTCAGAGAGGCGACACTCTGTCGTTTTTTCGAAAGTTGACACTTAGCCGTTTTTTCGAAAGTCGACACTTAGCCGTTTTTTCAGAGATGTGACACTTAGCCGTTTTTTCAGAGATGTGACACTTAGCCGTTTTTTCAGAGATGTGACACTTTGCCGTTTTTTCGAAAGTCGACACTTAGCCGTTTTTTCAGAGATGTGACACTTAGCCGTTTTTTCGAAAGTTGACACTTAGCCGTTTTTTCGAAAGTCGACACTTAGCCGTTTTTTCAGAGATGTGACACTTAGCCGTTTTTTCGAAAGTTGACACTTAGCCGTTTTTTCGAAAGTTGACACTTAGTCGTTTTTTCAGAGATGTGACACTTAGAAACTTTTTGCCAAGTTGGCTGTGAGCTCCAGGAGGAGACCGTTATTTTTCGTCATTGGAGGCCGACTGCGGAACCGGCGCTGGGCGGACGCCAAAGCTCGGCAGGGCCGTGGGCACTTAGAAACTTTTTGCCAAGTTGGCTGTGAGCTCCGGGAGGAGACCGTTATTTTTCGTCATTCTAGGCCGGCTGCAGAACCGGCGCGGGTCGGATGCACGAGCCCGCAGAGCCGTGGGCACTTTGCCACTTTTTCGCCACAATTGGCTGTGAGCTCCAGGAGGAGACCGTTATTTTTCGTCATTCTAGGCCGGTTGCAGAACCGGCGCGGCTCGGATGCACGAGCCCGCAGAGCCGTGGGCACTTAGAAAATTTTCAGAGAGGCGACACTTTGCCATTTTTTCAGAGAGGTGACACTTAGTCATTTTTTCGAAAGTTGACACTTAGCCGTTTTTTCGAAAGTTGACACTTAGTCGTTTTTTCGAAAGTTGACACTTAGTCGTTTTTTCGCCAAAGTGCCCACCTCCAGCGCGTGCCACGGCGCTTTCCAGGTCTTCTATCCGACCTTGTGCTGTCGAGGACGGCGTGTCCGACGCCGTGGGGAGACCAGCACCATCTCCTCCATACTCGTAAACGAGGTGCTTTGGAAAACGGGGGGAAAGTCGATGAGTACACTGACTACTGGGACCATTTCATTGTACTCTGGCGCACCTGAAGACCAAAAAAGGTACTGCACCTTAGCCCGGGTACCTCACCCCCTGGTACCTCGAGGAGAACTTAGAAAAATTTCGACAAATTTTTGGTGAGCTCCAGGGAGAGAGGCTGATTTTTCGCTTTTTGAGGCCGACCGCCGAACCGGCGCGGGGCGGACTCACAAGCCCCGCAGAGCCGTGGGCACTTAGTCGTTTTTTCAGAGAGGCGACACTTAGTCGTTTTTTCGAAAGTTGACACTTAGCCGTTTTTTCGAAAGTTGACACTTAGCCGTTTTTTCGAAAGTCGACACTTAGCCGTTTTTTCGAAAGTTGACACTTAGTCGTTTTTTCGAAAGTTGACACTTAGTCGTTTTTTCGCCACAATTGGCTCTGAGCTCCAGGGGGAGAGCCTGGTTTTGCCTTATTTCAGGCCGGCTGGGGAACCGGCGCGCAGCAGACACCTTCGCGCGCAAGTGCCGTGGGCACTTAGAAAATATTCGCCAAGTTGGCTCTGAGCTCCAGGCGGAGAGGCTGGTTTTGCCTTATTTCAGGCCGGCTGGGGAACCGGCGCGGGTCGGATGCACGAGCCCGCAGAGCCGTGGGCACTTTGCCGTTTTTTCAGAGAGGCGACACTTAGTCGTTTTTTCAGAGAGGCGACACTTAGTCGTTTTTTCAGAGAGGCGACACTTAGCCGTTTTTTCAGAGAGGCGACACTTAGCCGTTTTTTCAGAGAGGCGACACTTAGCCGTTTTTTCGAAAGGCCACACTTAGCCGTTTTTTCGAAAGGCGACACTTAGCCGTTTTTTCGAAAGTTGACACTTAGTCGTTTTTTCGCCACAATTGGCTCTGAGCTCCAGGGGGAGAGGCTGGTTTTGCCTTATTTCAGGCCGGCTGGGGAACCGGCGCGGGTCGGATGCACAAGCCCGCAGAGCCGTGGGCACTTAGTCGTTTTTTCAGAGAGGCGACACTTAGCCGTTTTTTCAGAGAGGCGACACTTAGCCGTTTTTTCAGAGAGGCGACACTTAGCCGTTTTTTCGAAAGGCGACACTTAGCCGTTTTTTCGAAAGGCGACACTTAGCCGTTTTTTCGAAAGTTGACACTTAGCCGTTTTTTCGAAAGTTGACACTTAGTCGTTTTTTCGAAAGTTGACACTTAGTCGTTTTTTCGCCGATTTTGCTGGGACCTCCAGGCGAGGACCGGCGTTTTTCGTCTTCCGGGTTCGACCCGGGAACCAGCGCCGAGCGGACACATTCGCTCACAAGTGCCGTTGGCACTTAGAAAATTTTTCGTTTGTCATGAGCTCCGGGCGAGGACCGGCGTTTTTCGTCTTCCGGGTTCGACCCGGGAACCAGCGCCGAGCGGACACATTCGCTCGCAAGTGCCGTTGGCACTTAGAAAATTTTTCGTTTGTCATGAGCTCCGGGCGGAGACCGGCGTTTTTTGTCTTCCGGGTTCGACCCGGGAACCAGCGCCGAGCGGACACATTCGCTCGCAAGTGCCGTTGGCACTTAGAAAATTTTTCGTTTGTCATGAGCTCCGGGCGGAGACCGGCGTTTTTCGTCTTCCGGGTTCGACCCGGGAACCAGCGCCGAGCGGACACATTCGCTCGCTAGTGCCGTTGGCACTTAGAAAATTTTTCGTTTGTCATGAGCTCCGGGCGAGGACCGGCGTTTTTCGTCTTCCGGGTTCGACCCGGGAACCAGCGCCGAGCGGACACATTCGCTCGCTAGTGCCGTTGGCACTTAGAAAATTTTTCGTTTGTCATGAGCTCCGGGCGAGGACCGGCGTTTTTCGTCTTCCGGGTTCGACCCGGGAACCAGCGCCGAGCGGACACATTCGCTCGCAAGTGCCGTTGGCACTTAGAAAATTTTTCGTTTGTCATGAGCTCCGGGCGGAGACCGGCATTTTTCGTCATTCGAGGCCGACGGGGGAACCAGCCGGAGCGGACACGTTTGCTCGGAAGAGCCGTTGGCACTTAGAAAAAATTCCGTGTCTCGTGAGCTCCAGGGGGGACAGGCTGGTTTTATTCATCCGTAGCCGACATGGGAACCAGCGCGGAGCGGATTGGTGTTGCGCTGGCATATACCTCATCTCTCTCAGGAGTCCCCCCCTTATACGTGCCGATGGTGTTTTGGAAAACGGGGGGTAACTGGATGAGTACACTGACTAGGGGGACCAGTACACTAGCGAGTGGGACCAGTACACTGACTAGTGGGACCAACACACTATGAGCGCCTGGTACCTAAAATGGAAGTATAGAGGCCGAATTTCGGGCAAGATCACGCCGGGTTAGGCTTCCAGGACCTCGGCTAAGCAATTTTAACGGGTCGCCCGGTTCTTTTTTGAACCAGCCCGGTTCTTTTTTTTATCCAGCCCGGTTCTTTTTACACTTCCAGCTGGAGCTCGGGAGCGGCTTTTTGCACAAGAACACGCCGTGTTAGGCTTCCAGGACCTCGGCTAAGCAATTTTAACGGGTCGCCCGGTTCTTTTTTGAACCAGCCCGGTTCTTTTTTTTATCCAGCCCGGTTCTTTTTACACTTCCAGCTGGAGCTCGGGAGCGGCTTTTTGCACAAGATCACGCCGTGTTAGGCTTCCAGGACCTTGGCTAAGCAATTTTAACGGGTCGCCCGGTTCTTTTTTGATCCAGCCCGGTTCTTTTTTTTATCCAGCCCGGTTCTTTTTACACTTCCAGCTGGAGCTCGGGAGCGGCTTTTTGCACAAGATCACGCCGTGTTAGGCTTCCAGGACCTCGGCTAAGCAATTTTAACGGGTCGCCCGGTTCTTTTTTGATCCAGCCCGGTTCTTTTTTTTATCCAGCCCGGTTCTTTTTACACTTCCAGCTGGAGCTCGGGAGCGGCTTTTTGCACAAGATCACGCCGTGTTAGGCTTCCAGGACCTCGGCTAAGCAATTTTAACGGGTCGCCCGGTTCTTTTTTGATCCAGCCCGGTTCTTTTTTTTATCCAGCCCGGTTCTTTTTACACTTCCAGCTGGAGCTCGGGAGCGGCTTTTTGCACAAGATCACGCCGTGTTAGGCTTCCAGGACCTCGGCTAAGCAATTTTAACGGGTCGCCCGGTTCTTTTTTGATCCAGCCCGGTTCTTTTTTTTATCCAGCCCGGTTCTTTTTACACTTCCAGCTGGAGCTCGGGAGCGGCTTTTTGCACAAGATCACGCCGTGTTAGGCTTCCAGGACCTCGGCTAAGCAATTTTAACGGGTCGCCCGGTTCTTTTTTGATCCAGCCCGGTTCTTTTTTTTATCCAGCCCGGTTCTTTTTACACTTCCAGCTGGAGCTCGGGAGCGGCTTTTTGCACAAGATCACGCCGTGTTAGGCTTCCAGGACCTCGGCTAAGCAATTTTAACGGGTCGCCCGGTTCTTTTTTGATCCAGCCCGGTTCTTTTTTTTATCCAGCCCGGTTCTTTTTACACTTCCAGCTGGAGCTCGGGAGCGGCTTTTTGCACAAGATCACGCCGTGTTAGGCTTCCAGGACCTCGGCTAAGCAATTTTAACGGGTCGCCCGGTTCTTTTTTGATCCAGCCCGACTCTTTTTTTTATCCAGCCCGGTTCTTTTTACACTTCCAGCTGGAGCTCGGGAGCGGCTTTTTGCACAAGATCACGCCGTGTTAGGCTTCCAGGACCTCGGCTAAGCAATTTTAACGGGTCGCCCGGTTCTTTTTTGATCCAGCCCGGTTCTTTTTTTTATCCAGCCCGGTTCTTTTTACACTTCCAGCTGGAGCTCGGGAGCGGCTTTTTGCACAAGATCACGCCGGGTTAGGCTTCCAGGACCTCGGCTAAGCAATTTTAACGGGTCGCCCGGTTCTTTTTTGATCCAGCCCGGTTCTTTTTTTTATCCAGCCCGGTTCTTTTTACACTTCCAGCTGGAGCTCGGGAGCGGCTTTTTGCACAAGAACACGCCGTGTAAGGCTTCCAGGACCTCGGCTAAGCAATTTTAACGGGTCGCCCGGTTCTTTTTTGAACCAGCCCGGTTCTTTTTTTGATCCAGCCCGGTTCTTTTTAAACTTCCAGCTGGAGCTCGGGAGCGGCTTTTTGCACAAGATCACGCCGTGTTAGGCTTCCAGGACCTCGGCTAAGCAATTTTAACGGGTCGCCCGGTTCTTTTTTGATCCAGCCCGGTTCTTTTTTGATCCAGCCCGGTTCTTTTTACACTTCCAGCTGGAGCTCGGGAGCGGCTTTTTGCACAAGATCACGCCGTGTTAGGCTTCCAGGACCTCGGCTAAGCAATTTTAACGGGTCGCCCGGTTCTTTTTTGATCCAGCCCGGTTCTTTTTTTTATCCAGCCCGGTTCTTTTTACACTTCCAGCTGGAGCTCGGGAGCGGCTTTTTGCACAAGAACACGCCGTGTTAGGCTTCCAGGACCTCGGCTAAGCAATTTTAACGGGTCGCCCGGTTCTTTTTTGATCCAGCCCGGTTCTTTTTTTATCCAGCCTGGTTCTTTTTACACTTCCAGCTGGAGCTCGGGAGCGGCTTTTTGCACAAGATCACGCCGTGTTAGGCTTCCAGGACGTCGGCTAAGCAATTTTAACGGGTCGCCCGGTTCTTTTTTTGATCCAGCCCGGTTCTTTTTTTATCCAGCCCGGTTCTTTTTACACTTCCAGCTGGAGCTCGGGAGCGGCTTTTTGCACAAGAACACGCCGTGTTAGGCTTCCAGGACCTCGGCTAAGCAATTTTA
This sequence comes from Syngnathus leptorhynchus, assembly GCF_054491065.1. Lineage (NCBI taxonomy): Eukaryota > Metazoa > Chordata > Actinopteri > Syngnathiformes > Syngnathidae > Syngnathus > Syngnathus leptorhynchus. The sequence goes on along the minus strand of NW_028231991.1, from coordinate 1,965,595 downwards.
ACGGGTCGCCCGGTTCTTTTTTGATCCAGCCCGGTTCTTTTTTTTATCCAGCCCGGTTCTTTTTACACTTCCAGCTGGAGCTCGGGAGCGGCTTTTTGCACAAGATCACGCCGGGTTAGGCTTCCAGGACCTCGGCTAAGCAATTTTAACGGGTCGCCCGGTTCTTTTTTGATCCAGCCCGGTTCTTTTTTTTATCCAGCCCGGTTCTTTTTACACTTCCAGCTGGAGCTCGGGAGCGGCTTTTTGCACAAGATCACGCCGGGTTAGGCTTCCAGGACCTCGGCTAAGCAATTTTAACGGGCCGCCCGGTTCGTTTTTTTATCCAGCCCGGTTCTTTTTTTATCCAGCCCGGTTCTTTTTACACTTCCAGCTGGAGCTCGGGAGCGGCTTTTTGCACAAGATCACGCCGTGTTAGGCTTCCAGGACCTCGGCTAAGCAATTTTAACGGGTCGCCCGGTTCTTTTTTTATCCAGCCCGGTTCTTTTTTTTATCCAGCCCGGTTCTTTTTACACTTCCAGCTGGAGCTCGGGAGGGACTTTTTGGGCAAGATCACGCCGACTTAGCAAGCAAGGTGGAAGTGCCAGCATGCTCCGTGGCTGGAAGTGTGGATGTGCCAGCACCCTCCGTGCCTGGAGCTATGGAAGTGTGGAGCTCCAGCACCCTCCGTGCCTATGGAAGTGTGGAGCTCCAGCACCCTCCCTGCCTATGGAAGTGTGGAGCTCCAGCACCCTCCCTGCCTATGGAAGTGTGGAGCTCCAGCACCCTCCCTGCCTATGGAAGTGTGGAGCTCCAGCACCCTCCCTGCCTATGGAAGTGTGGAGCTCCAGCACCCTCCCTGCCTATGGAAGTGTGGAGCTCCAGCACCCTCCCTGCCTATGGAAGTGTGGAGCTCCAGCACCCTCCCTGCCTATGGAAGTGTGGAGCTCCAGCACCCTCCCTGCCTATGGAAGTGTGGAGCTCCAGCACCCTCCCTGCCTATGGAAGTGTGGAGCTCCAGCACCCTCCCTGCCTATGGAAGTGTGGAGCTCCAGCACCCTCCCTGCCTATGGAAGTGTGGAGCTCCAGCACCCTCCCTGCCTATGGAAGTGTGGAGCTCCAGCACCCTCCCTGCCTATGGAAGTGTGGAGCTCCAGCACCCTCCCTGCCTATGGAAGTGTGGAGCTCCAGCACCCTCCCTGCCTATGGAAGTGTGGAGCTCCAGCACCCTCCCTGCCTATGGAAGTGTGGAGCTCCAGCACCCTCCCTGCCTATGGAAGTGTGGAGCTCCAGCACCCTCCCTGCCTATGGAAGTGTGGAGCTCCAGCACCCTCCCTGCCTATGGAAGTGTGGAGCTCCAGCACCCTCCCTGCCTATGGAAGTGTGGAGCTCCAGCACCCTCCGTGCCTGGAGCTATGGAAGTATGGAGCTCCAGCACCCTCCGTGCCTATGGAAGTGTGGAGCTCCAGCACCCTCCGTGCCTGGAGCTATGGAAGTGTGGAGCTCCAGCACCCTCCGTGCCTAGGGAAGTGTGGAGCTCCAGCACCCTCCGTGCCTATGGAAGAGCCACCTCCGCGGGCATGCTGCTCAACCACGCCGGCCCAGAGTTCCAGCCGCTCGGCTACACTCACAAGCCCCGCCTGGAGCTCCCCAGCCCGCCCCTGGTACCTCAACTACCGAGGCCAGCCGCTCGACCAGGCCGGCCCAGAGTTCCAGCCGCTCGGCTTCACTCTCTCACAAGCCCCGCCTGGAGCTCCCCAGCCCGCCCCTGGTACCTCAACTACCGAGGCCAGCCGCTCGACCACGCCGGCGCAGAGTTCCAGCCGCTCGGATAAGCTCTGCCACTCTCCCGCTAAGCAGCCACCGGTAACGGGGAAATGTCGCCGCCTTGTGGACACGCCCTTGTAAATGAATGGGCTTTCGCACTTAGTGCAATTTTCGCCAGCTCCGTGGCTGCAAGTATGGAGCTATGGAGCCACCAGCCAGGCTGGAGCTCTGGAGCTATGGAAGTATGGAGCTCTGGAGCTATGGAGCTATGGAGCTATGGAGCTATGGAGCTCTGGGGCTATGGAGCTATGGAGCTATGGAGCTATGGAAGTATGGAGCTATGGAGCTATGGAGCTATGGAAGTATGGAAGTATGGAGCTATGGAGCTATGGAGCTATGGAAGTACGGAGCTATGGAGCTATGGAAGTATGGAAGTATGGAAGTATGGAAGTATGGAGCTATGGAGCTATGGAGCTATGGAGCTCTGGAGCTCTGGAGCTATGGAGCTATGGAAGTAGGGAGCTATGGAGCTATGGATGTATGGAGCTATGGAGCCACCAGCCAGCCAGGCTGGAGCTATGGAAGTATGGAGCCATGGAGCTCTGGAGCTATGGAAGTATGGAGCTATGGAGCTATGGAGCTCTGGAGCTATGGAGCTCTGGAGCTATGGAGCTATGGAAGTATGGAGCTATGGAGCTATGGAAGTATGGAGCTATGGAGCTATGGATCTATGGAAGTATGGAGTTATGGAGCTCTGGAGCTATGGAGCTATGGAGCTATGGAGCTATGGAGCTATGGAAGTCTGGAGCTATGGAAGTATGGAGCTATGGAGCTATGGAAGTATGGAGCTCTGGAGCTATGGAGCTATGGAGCCACCAGCCAGCACCCTCCGTGGCTCAACCACGCCGGCCCAGAGTTCCAGCCGCTCGGCTTCACTCTCTCACAAGCCCCGCCTGGAGCTCCCCAGCCCGCCCCTGGTACCTCAACTACCGAGGCCAGCCGCTCGACCAGGCCGGCCGAGAGTTCCAGCCGCTCGGCTTCACTCTCTCACAAGACCCGCCTGGAGCTCCCTGCCCCACCCCTGGTACCTCAACTACCGAGGCCAGCCGCTCGACCACGCCGGCGCAGAGTTCCAGCCGCTCGGATGAGCTCTGCCACTCTCCCGCCGCGCAGCCACCGGTAACGGGGAAATGTCGCCGCCTTGTGGACACGCCGTTGTAAATGAATGGGCTTTCGCACTTAGTGCAATTTTCGCCAACTCTGTGACTGGTGCTATGGAAGTATGGAGCTCTGGTGCTATGGAAGTATGGAGCTATGGAGCTCTGGTGCTATGGAGCTATGGAGCTCTGGAGGTATGGAGCTCTGGAGGTATGGAGCTCTGGTGCTATGGAGCTATGGAGCTCTGGAGGTATGGAGCTATGGAGGTATGGAGCTCTGGTGCTATGGAGCTATGGAGCTCTGGTGCTATGGAGCTATGGAGCTCTGGAGGTATGGAGCTCTGGAGGTATGGAGCTCTGGTGCTATGGAGCCATGGAGCTCTGGTGCTATGGAGCTATGGAGCTCTGGAGGTATGGAGCTCTGGAGGTATGGAGCTCTGGTGCTATGGAGCTATGGAGCTCTGGTGCTATGGAGCTATGGAGCTCTGGTGCTATGGAGCTATGGAGCTCTGGTGCTATGGAGCTCTGGTGCTATGGAGCTATGGAGCTCTGGAGGTATGGAGCTCTGGAGGTATGGAGCTCTGGAGGTATGGAGGTATGGAGCTACGGAGCTATGGAAGTATGGAGCTATGGAAGTACGGAGCTCTGGAGCTCTGGAGCTCTGGAGCTCTGGAGCTCTGGAGCTCTGGAGCTATGGAGCTATGGAAGTATGGAAGTATGGAGCTATGGAGCTATGGAAGTATGGAGCCACCAGCCAGCACCCTCCGTGGCTCATCCACGCCGGCCCAGAGTTCCAGCCGCTCGGCTTCACTCTCTCACAAGACCCGCCTGGAGCTCCCCGGCCCACCCCTGGTACCTCAACTACCGAGGCCTCACGCTCGACCACGCCGGCGCAGAGTTCCAGCCGCTCGGATGAGCTCTGTCACTCTCCCGCCGCGCAGCCACCGGTAACGGGGAAATGTCGCCGCCTTGTGGACACGCCGTTGTAAATGAATGGGCTTTCGCACTTAGTGCAATTTTCGCCAACTCTCTGACTTAGAGCTATGGAAGTATGGAGCTATGGAGCCACCAGCCACCCAGGCTGGAGCTATGGAGCTCTGGAGGTATGGAGCTCTGGTGCTATGGAAGTATGGAGCTCTGGTGCTATGGAAGTATGGAGCTATGGAGCTCTGGAGGTATGGAGCTCTGGAGCTCTGGTGCTATGGAGCTATGGAGCTCTGGAGGTATGGAGCTCTGGAGGTATGGAGCTCTGGTGCTATGGAGCTATGGAGCTCTGGTGCTATGGAGCTATGGAGCTCTGGTGCTATGGAGCTATGGAGCTCTGGAGGTATGGAGCTCTGGAGGTATGGAGCTCTGGTGCTATGGAGCTCTGGTGCTATGGAGCTATGGAGCTCTGGAGGTATGGAGCTATGGAGCTCTGGAGCTCTGGTGATATGGAGCTATGGAGCTCTGGTGCTATGGAGCTATGGAGCTCTGGAGGTATGGAGCTCTGGAGGTATGGAGCTCTGGTGCTATGGAGCTATGGAGCTCTGGTGCTATGGAGCTATGGAGCTCTGGAGGTATGGAGCTCTGGAGGTATGGAGCTCTGGTGCTATGGAGCTATGGAGCTCTGGTGCTATGGAGCTATGGAGCTCTGGTGCTATGGAGCTATGGAGCTCTGGTGCTATGGAGCTCTGGAGCTATGGAGCCCTGGAGCTATGGAGCTATGGAGCTCTGGTGCTATGGAGCTATGGAGCTCTGGTGCTATGGAGCTATGGTGCTATGGAGCTATGGAGCTCTGGTGCTATGGAGCTATGGAGCTCTGGTGCTATGGAGCTCTGGAGCTCTGGAGGTATGGAGCCACCAGCCAGCACCCTCCGTGGCTGGATCAATGGAAGTGTTTTAGGTACCAGGCAGCCAAAGGGCCGAGGCCTCACGCTCGACCACGCCGGCGCAGAGTTCCAGCCGCTCGGATGAGCTCTGCCACTCACCCGCCGCGCAGCCACCGGTAACGGGGAAATGTCGCCGCCTTGTGGACACGCCGTTGTAAATGAATGGGCTTTCGCACTTAGTGCAATTTTCGCCAACTCTGTGACTTAGAGCTATGGAAGTATGGAGCTATGGAGCCACCAGCCACCCAGGCTGGAGCTATGGAGCTCTGGAGGTATGGAGCTCTGGTGCTATGGAAGTATGGAGCTCTGGTGCTATGGAAGTATGGAGCTCTGGTGCTATGGAAGTATGGAGCTCTGGTGCTATGGAAGTATGGAGCTATGGAAGTATGGAGCTCTGGTGCTATGGAGCTATGGAGCTCTGGTGCTATGGAAGTATGGAGCTATGGAAGTATGGAGCTCTGGTGCTATGGAGCTATGGAGCTCTGGTGCTATGGAGCTATGGAGCTCTGGTGCTATGGAGCTATGGAGCTCTGGTGCTATGGAGCTATGGAGCTCTGGTGCTATGGAGCTATGGAGCTCTGGAGGTATGGAGCTCTGGTGCTATGGAGCTCTGGAGCTCTGGTGCTATGGAGCTCTGGTGCTATGGAGCTATGGAGCTCTGGAGGTATGGAGCCACCAGCCAGCACCCTCCGTGGCTGGATCAATGGAAGTGTTTTAGGTACCAGGCAGCCAAAGGGCCGGGGCCTCACGCTCGACCACGCCGGCGCAGAGTTCCAGCCGCTCGGATAAGCTCTGTCACTCACCCGCCGCGCAGCCACCGGTAA
>NW_028231991.1:1900000-1945000 GCF_054491065.1 Syngnathus leptorhynchus | reverse complement strand
TATCCGAGCGGGCGGGCGCCGCGAGGCGGACCGTCCGGGGCGACTCTCGGCCTGTGTTTAAGGAGCCGGCCGGGCATCACGCTCCTTCCTTGAATGGACAACATTCGCAGTTGACACTTTGTGTTATTTTATCCGAGCGGGCGGGCGCCTCGAGAGGCGGACCGTCCGGTGCGACTCTCGGCCTGTGTTTAAGGAGCCGGCCGGGCATCACGCTCCTTCCTTGGATGGACAACATTCGTAGTTGACACTTTGTGTCATTTTATCCGAGCGGGCGGGCGCCGCGAGGCGGACCGTCCGGGGCGACTCTCGGCCTGTGTTTAAGGAGCCGGCCGGGCATCACGCTCCTTCCTTGGATGGACAACATTCGCAGTTGACACTTTGTGTCATTTTATCCGAGCAGACGGGCGCCGCGAGGCGGACCGTCCGGGGCGACTCTCGGCCTGTGTTTTCGGAGCCGGCCGGGCATCACGCTCCCTCCTTGGATGGACAACATTCGTAGTTGACACTTTGTGTCATTTTATCCGAGCAGACGGGCGCCGCGAGGCGGACCGTCCGGGGCGACTCTCGGCCTGTGTTTTCGGAGCCGGCCGGGCATCACGCTCCCTCCTTGGATGGACAACATTCGTAGTTGACACTTTGTGTCATTTTATCCGAGCAGACGGGCGCCGCGAGGCGGACCGTCCGGGGCGACTCTCGGCCTGTGTTTAAGGAGCCGGCCGGGCATCACGCTCCTTCCTTGGATGGACAACATTCGTAGTTGACACTTTGTGTCATTTTATCCGAGCGGGCGGGCGCCGCGAGGCGGACCGTCCGGGGCGACTCTCGGCCTGTGTTTAAGGAGCCGGCCGGGCATCACGCTCCTTCCTTGGATGGACAACATTCGCAGTTGACACTTTGTGTCATTTTATCCGAGCAGACGGGCGCCGCGAGGCGGACCGTCCGGGGCGACTCTCGGCCTGTGTTTAAGGAGCCGGCCGGGCATCACGCTCCTTCCTTGGATGGACAACATTCGCAGTTGACACTTTGTGTCATTTTATCCGAGCGGGCGGGCGCCGCGAGGCGGACCGTCCGGGGCGACTCTCGGCCTGTGTTTAAGGAGCCGGCCGGGCATCACGCTCCTTCCTTGGATGGACAACATTCGCAGTTGACACTTTGTGTCATTTTGTTCGGCCTGTGTTTAAGGAGGCGGCCGTCCTCCACTCGGTCCGTGTTTAAGGAGCGACACTCGCGCTCCGGTTCGGCCTGTGTTTAAGGAGGCGGCCGTCCTCCCCTTGGTCTGTGTTAAGGGCGACACTCGGTCCGTGTTTAAGGAGCCTGGCCCTCGCGCTCCGGTTCGGCCTGTATTTAGGGAGGCGGCCGTCCTCCGCTTGGTCTGTGTTAAGGGCGACACTCGGTCCATGTTTAAGGAGCCTGGCCCTGACGCTCCTCTCCGGCCTGTGTTTAAGGAGGCGGCCGTCCTCCCCTTGGTCTGTGTTAAGGGCGACACTCGGTCCATGTTTAAGGAGCCTGGCCCTGACGCTCCTCTCCGGCCTGTGTTTAAGGAGGCGGCCGTCCTCCCCTTGGTCTGTGTTAAGGGCGACACTCGGTCCGTGTTTAAGGAGCCTGGCCCTCGCGCTCCGGTTCGGCCTGTATTTAGGGAGGCGGCCGTCCTCCGCTTGGTCTGTGTTAAGGGCGACACTCGGTCCATGTTTAAGGAGCCTGGCCCTGACGCTCCTCTCCGGCCTGTGTTTAAGGAGGCGGCCGTCCTCCCCTTGGTCTGTGTTAAGGGCGACACTCGGTCCATGTTTAAGGAGCCTGGCCCTGACGCTCCTCTCCGGCCTGTGTTTAAGGAGGCGGCCGTCCTCCCCTTGGTCTGTGTTAAGGGCGACACTCGGTCCGTGTTTAAGGAGCCTGGCCCTCGCGCTCCGGTTCGGCCTGTATTTAGGGAGGCGGCCGTCCTCCGCTTGGTCTGTGTTAAGGGCGACACTCGGTCCATGTTTAAGGAGCCTGGCCCTGACGCTCCTCTCCGGCCTGTGTTTAAGGAGGCGGCCGTCCTCCCCTTGGTCTGTGTTAAGGGCGACACTCGGTCCGTGTTTAAGGAGCCTGGCCCTCGCGCTCCGGTTCGGCCTGTATTTAGGGAGGCGGCCGTCCTCCGCTTGGTCTGTGTTAAGGGCGACACTCGGTCCATGTTTAAGGAGCCTGGCCCTGACGCTCCTCTCCGGCCTGTGTTTAAGGAGGCGGCCGTCCTCCCCTTGGTCTGTGTTAAGGGCGACACTCGGTCCGTGTTTAAGGAGCGGCCCTCGCGCTCCGGTTCGGCCTGTATTTAGGGAGGCGGCCGTCCTCCGCTTGGTCTGTGTTAAGGGCGACACTCGGTCCGTGTTTAAGGAGCCGGCCCTGACGCTCCTCTTCGGCCTGTGTTTAAGGAGGCGGCCGTCCTCCACTTCCTTCCATGCACCACCACATTCGCAGAAGACACTTTGCCATTTTTTCAGAGAGGTGACACTTAGTCGTTTTTTCGAAAGTTGACACTTAGTCGTTTTTTCGAAAGTTGACACTTTGCCGTTTTTTCAGAGAGGTGACACTTTGTCGTTTTTTTGAAAGTTGACACTTAGCCGTTTTTTCGAAAGTTGACACTTAGTCACTTTTTCGCCACAGTGACACCTCCAGCGCGTGCCACGGCGCTTTTCAGGTCTTCTATCCGACCTTGTGCTGTCGAGGACGGCGTGTCCGACGCCGTGGGGAGACCAGCACCATCTCCTCCATACTCGTAAACGAGGTGCTTTGGAAAACGGGGGGAAAGTCGATGAGTACACTGACTACTGGGACCATTTCATTGTACTCTGGCGCACCTGAAGACCAAAAAAGGTACTGCACCTTAGCCCGGGTACCTCACCCCCTGGTACCTCGAGGAGAACTTAGAAAAATTTCGACAAATTTTTGGTGAGCTCCAGGGAGAGAGGCTGATTTTTCGCTTTTTGAGGCCGACCGCCGAACCGGCGCGGGGCGGACTCACAAGCCCCGCAGAGCCGTGGGCACTTAGTCGTTTTTTCAGAGAGGCGACACTTAGTCGTTTTTTCAGAGGCGACACTTAGTCGTTTTTTCGAAAGTTGACACTTAGCCGTTTTTTCGAAAGTCGACACTTAGCCGTTTTTTGGAAAGTTGACACTTTGTCGTTTTTTCGAAAGTTGACACTTAGTCGTTTTTTCGCCAAAATTGGCTCTGAGCTCCAGGGGGAGAGGCTGGTTTTGCCTTATTTCAGGCCGGCTGGGGAACCGGCGCGGGTCGGATGCACGAGCCCGCAGAGCCGTGGGCACTTTGCCATTTTCTCAGAGTCGACACTTAGTCGTTTTTTCAGAGAGGCGACACTCTGTCATTTTTTCGAAAGTTGACACTTAGCCGTTTTTTCAGAGATGTGACACTTTGCCGTTTTTTCGAAAGTTGACACTTAGCCGTTTTTTCGAAAGTCGACACTTAGCCGTTTTTTCAGAGATGTGACACTTTGCCGTTTTTTCGAAAGTTGACACTTAGCCGTTTTTTCGAAAGTCGACACTTAGCCGTTTTTTCAGAGATGTGACACTTTGCCGTTTTTTCGAAAGTTGACACTTAGCCGTTTTTTCGAAAGTCGACACTTAGCCGTTTTTTCAGAGATGTGACACTTTGCCACTTTTTCGCCACAATTGGCTGTGAGCTCCAGGAGGAGACCGTTATTTTTCGTCATTCGAGGCCGACTGCGGAACCGGCGCTGGGCGGACGCCAAAGCTCGGCAGGGCCGTGGGCACTTAGAAACTTTTTGCCAAGTTGGCTGTGAGCTCCAGGAGGAGACCGTTATTTTTCGTCATTCGAGGCCGACTGCGGAACCGGCGCTGAGCGGACGCCAAAGCTCGGCAGGGCCGTGGGCACTTAGAAACTTTTTGCCAAGTTGGCTGTGAGCTCCAGGAGGAGACCGTTATTTTTTGTCATTCGAGGCCGACTGCGGAACCGGGGCTGGGCGGACGCCAAAGCTCGGCAGGGTCGTGGGCACTTAGAAACTTTTTGCCAAGTTGGCTGTGAGCTCCAGGAGGAGACCGTTATTTTTCGTCATTCGAGGCCGACTGCGGAACCGGCGCTGGGCGGACGCCAAAGCTCGGCAGGGCCGTGGGCACTTAGAAACTTTTTGCCAAGTTGGCTGTGAGCTCCAGGAGGACACCGTTATTTTTCGTCATTCGAGGCCGACTGCGGAACCGGCGCTGAGCGGACGCCAAAGCTCGGCAGGGCCGTGGGCACTTAGAAACTTTTTGCCAAGTTGGCTGTGAGCTCCAGGAGGAGACCGTTATTTTTCGTCATTCGAGGCCGACTGCGGAACCGGCGCTGGGCGGACGCCAAAGCTCGGCAGGGCCGTGGGCACTTAGAAACTTTTTGCCAAGTTGGCTGTGAGCTCCAGGAGGACACCGTTATTTTTCGTCATTCGAGGCCGACTGCGGAACCGGCGCTGAGCGGACGCCAAAGCTCGGCAGGGCCGTGGGCACTTAGAAACTTTTTGCCAAGTTGGCTGTGAGCTCCAGGAGGAGACCGTTATTTTTCGTCATTCGAGGCCGACTGCGGAACCGGCGCTGGTCGGACGCCAAAGCTCGGCAGGGCCGTGGGCACTTAGAAACTTTTTGCCAAGTTGGCTGTGAGCTCCAGGAGGAGACCGTTATTTTTCGTCATTCGAGGCCGACTGCGGAACCGGCGCTGGGCGGACGCCAAAGCTCGGCAGGGCCGTGGGCACTTAGAAACTTTTTGCCAAGTTGGCTGTGAGCTCCAGGAGGACACCGTTATTTTTCGTCATTCGAGGCCGACTGCGGAACCGGCGCTGAGCGGACGCCAAAGCTCGGCAGGGCCGTGGGCACTTAGAAACTTTTTGCCAAGTTGGCTGTGAGCTCCAGGAGGAGACCGTTATTTTTCGTCATTCGAGGCCGACTGCGGAACCGGCGCTGGGCGGACGCCAAAGCTCGGCAGGGCCGTGGGCACTTAGAAACTTTTTGCCAAGTTGGCTGTGAGCTCCAGGAGGACACCGTTATTTTTCGTCATTCGAGGCCGACTGCGGAACCGGCGCTGAGCGGACGCCAAAGCTCGGCAGGGCCGTGGGCACTTAGAAACTTTTTGCCAAGTTGGCTGTGAGCTCCAGGAGGAGACCGTTATTTTTCGTCATTCGAGGCCGACTGCGGAACCGGCGCTGGTCGGACGCCAAAGCTCGGCAGGGCCGTGGGCACTTAGAAACTTTTTGCCAAGTTGGCTGTGAGCTCCAGGAGGAGACCGTTATTTTTCGTCATTCGAGGCCGACTGCGGAACCGGCGCTGGGCGGACGCCAAAGCTCGGCAGGGCCGTGGGCACTTAGAAACTTTTTGCCAAGTTGGCTGTGAGCTCCAGGAGGACACCGTTATTTTTCGTCATTCGAGGCCGACTGCGGAACCGGCGCTGAGCGGACGCCAAAGCTCGGCAGGGCCGTGGGCACTTAGAAACTTTTTGCCAAGTTGGCTGTGAGCTCCAGGAGGAGACCGTTATTTTTCGTCATTCGAGGCCGACTGCGGAACCGGCGCTGGTCGGACGCCAAAGCTCGGCAGGGCCGTGGGCACTTAGAAACTTTTTGCCAAGTTGGCTGTGAGCTCCAGGAGGAGACCGTTATTTTTCGTCATTCGAGGCCGACTGCGGAACCGGCGCTGGGCGGACGCCAAAGCTCGGCAGGGCCGTGGGCACTTAGAAACTTTTTGCCAAGTTGGCTGTGAGCTCCAGGAGGAGACCGTTATTTTTCGTCATTCTAGGCCGGCTGCAGAACCGGCGCGGGTCGGATGCACGAGCCCGCAGAGCCGTGGGCACTTTGCCACTTTTTCGCCACAATTGGCTGTGAGCTCCAGGAGGAGACCGTTATTTTTCGTCATTCTAGGCCGGTTGCAGAACCGGCGCGGCTCGGATGCACGAGCCCGCAGAGCCGTGGGCACTTAGAAAATTTTCAGAGAGGCGACACTTTGCCATTTTTTCAGAGAGGTGACACTTAGTCGTTTTTTCGAAAGTTGACACTTAGCCGTTTTTTCGAAAGTTGACACTTAGCCGTTTTTTCGAAAGTTGACACTTAGCCGTTTTTTCGAAAGTTGACACTTAGCCGTTTTTTCGAAAGTTGACACTTAGTCGTTTTTTCGCCACAGTGCCCACCTCCAGCGCGTGCCACGGCGCTTTCCAGGTCTTCTATCCGACCTTGTGCTGTCGAGGACGGCGTGTCCGACGCCGTGGAGAGACCAGCACCATCTCCTCCATACTCGTAAAGGAGGTGCTTTGGAAAACGGGGGGAAAGTCGATGAGTACACTGACTACTGGGACCATTTCATTGTACTCTGGCGCACCTGAAGACCAAAAAAGGTACTGCATCTTAGCCCGGGTACCTCACCCCCTGGTACCTCGAGGAGAACTTAGAAAAATTTCGACAAATTTTTGGTGAGCTCCAGGGAGAGAGGCTGATTTTTCGCTTTTTGAGGCCGACCGCCGAACCGGCGCGGGGCGGACTCACAAGCCCCGCAGAGCCGTGGGCACTTAGTCGTTTTTTCAGAGAGGCGACACTTAGTCGTTTTTTCGAAAGTTGACACTTAGCCGTTTTTTCGAAAGTTGACACTTAGCCGTTTTTTCGAAAGTCGACACTTAGCCGTTTTTTCGAAAGTTGACACTTAGCCGTTTTTTCGAAAGTTGACACTTAGTCGTTTTTTCGCCACAATTGGCTCTGAGCTCCAGGGGGAGAGGCTGGTTTTGCCTTATTTCAGGCCGGCTGGGGAACCGGCGCGGGTCGGATGCACGAGCCCGCAGAGCCGTGGGCACTTTGCCGTTTTTTCAGAGAGGCGACACTTAGTCGTTTTTTCAGAGAGGCGACACTTAGTCGTTTTTTCAGAGAGGCGACACTTAGCCGTTTTTTCAGAGAGGCGACACTTAGCCGTTTTTTCAGAGAGGCGACACTTAGCCGTTTTTTCAGAGAGGCGACACTTAGCCGTTTTTTCGAAAGTTGACACTTAGTCGTTTTTTCGAAAGTTGACACTTAGTCGTTTTTTCGCCGATTTTGCTGGGACCTCCAGGCGAGGACCGGCGTTTTTCGTCTTCCGGGTTCGACCCGGGAACCAGCGCCGAGCGGACACATTTGCTCGCAAGTGCCGTTGGCACTTAGAAAATTTTTCGTTTGTCATGAGCTCCGGGCGGAGACCGGCGTTTTTCGTCTTCCGGGTCCGACCCGGGAACCAGCGCCGAGCGGACACATTCGCTCGCAAGTGCCGTTGGCACTTAGAAAATTTTTCGTTTGTCATGAGCTCCGGGCGGAGACCGGCGTTTTTCGTCTTCCGGGTTCGACCCGGGAACCAGCGCCGAGCGGACACATTCGCTCGCAAGTGCCGTTGGCACTTAGAAAATTTTTCGTTTGTCATGAGCTCCGGGCGGAGACCGGCGTTTTTCGTCTTCCGGGTTCGACCCGGGAACCAGCGCCGAGCGGACACATTCGCTCGCAAGTGCCGTTGGCACTTAGAAAATTTTTCGTTTGTCATGAGCTCCGGGCGGAGACCGGCGTTTTTCGTCTTCCGGGTTCGACCCGGGAACCAGCGCCGAGCGGACACATTCGCTCGCAAGTGCCGTTGGCACTTAGAAAATTTTTCGTTTGTCATGAGCTCCGGGCGGAGACCGGCGTTTTTCGTCATTCGAGGCCGACGGGGGAACCAGCCGGAGCGGACACGTTTGCTCGGAAGAGCCGTTGGCACTTAGAAAAAATTCCGTGTCTCGTGAGCTCCAGGGGGGACAGGCTGGTTTTATTCATCCGTAGCCGACATGGGAACCAGCGCGGAGCGGATTGGTGTTGCGCTGGCATATACCTCATCTCTCTCAGGAGTCCCCCCCTTATACGTGCCGATTGTGTTTTGGAAAACGGGGGGTAACTGGATGAGTACACTGACTAGGGGGACCAGTACACTAGCGAGTGGGACCAGTACACTGACTAGTGGGACCAACACACTATGAGCGCCTGGTACCTAAAATGGAAGTATAGAGGCCGACTTTCGGGCAAGATCACGCCGTGTTAGGCTTCCAGGACCTCGGCTAAGCAATTTTAACGGGTCGCCCGGTTCTTTTTTGATCCAGCCCGGTTCTTTTTTTTATCCAGCCCGGTTCTTTTTACACTTCCAGCTGGAGCTCGGGAGCGGCTTTTTGCACAAGATCACGCCGTGTTAGGCTTCCAGGACCTCGGCTAAGCAATTTTAACGGGCCGCACGGTTCTTTTTTTGATCCAGCCCGGTTCTTTTTTATCCAGCCCGGTTCTTTTTACACTTCCAGCTGGAGCTCGGGAGCGGCTTTTTGCACAAGAACACGCCGTGTTAGGCTTCCAGGACCTCGGCTAAGCAATTTTAACGGGTCGCCCGGTTCTTTTTTGAACCAGCCCGGTTCTTTTTTTTATCCAGCCCGGTTCTTTTTACACTTCCAGCTGGAGCTCGGGAGCGGCTTTTTGCACAAGAACACGCCGTGTTAGGCTTCCAGGACCTCGGCTAAGCAATTTTAACGGGTCGCCCGGTTCTTTTTTTTATCCAGCCCGGTTCTTTTTTTATCCAGCCCGGTTCTTTTTACACTTCCAGCTGGAGCTCGGGAGCGGCTTTTTGCACAAGATCACGCCGTGTTAGGCTTCCAGGACCTCGGCTAAGCAATTTTAACGGGCCGCCCGGTTCTTTTTTTTATCCAGCCCGGTTCTTTTTTTATCCAGCCTGGTTCTTTTTACACTTCCAGCTGGAGCTCGGGAGCGGCTTTTTGCACAAGATCACGCCGTGTTAGGCTTCCAGGACCTCGGCTAAGCAATTTTAACGGGTCGCCCGGTTCTTTTTTGATCCAGCCCGGTTCTTTTTAAACTTCCAGCTGGAGCTCAGCAGCGGCTTTTTGCACAAGATCACGCCGGGTTAGGCTTCCAGGACCTCGGCTAAGCACTTCTAACGGGTCGCCCGGTTCTTTTTTTGAACCAGCCCGGTTCTTTTTACACTTCCAGCTGGAGCTCAGCAGCGGCTTTTTGCACAAGATCCCGCCGGGTTAGGCTTCCAGGACCTCGGCTAAGTAATTCTAACGGGTCGCCCGGTTCTTTTTTGATCCAGCCCGGTTCTTTTTAAACTTCCAGCTGGAGCTCAGCAGCGGCTTTTTGCACAAGATCACGCCGGGTTAGGCTTCCAGGACCTCGGCTAAGCAATTTTAACGGGCCGCCCGGTTCTTTTTTTGATCCAGCCCGGTTCTTTTTACACTTCCAGCTGGAGCTCAGCAGCGGCTTTTTGCACAAGATCACGCCGGGTTAGGCTTCCAGGACCTCGGCTAAGCACTTCTAACGGGCCCTGGTCCACCCCTGCCAGCGCATTTCAAAACTTGGCATTAATTTCGACCTAAGAGACGAAGTCTGATTTTTTTCTACCACTTGGGCGGCCTTTTTGCACCCAGAACACCCGCACCGGCACCATAAATTCGAAGGGTGCCGAGTGCGTCGGCGCAGATTCTGCGACGGAGTGACACTTCCCTCTTGTGGACATTCGGCGGTAGGTGAAATGCGCACTCGGTCTTCTCTTTTCTTTTCCTTCCAGTGAAACTTTGGCAACATTCTGCGAGCTGCTGGCTTCCAGAACCTCGGCCAAGCAGGTGGAGGATTTTTTTCCACTTCCAGCTGGAGGTGAGGAGGGACTTTTTGGGCAAGATCACGCCGACTTAGCAAGCAAGGTGGAAGTGCCAGCATGCTCCGTGGCTGGAAGTGTGGATGTGCCAGCACCCTCCCTGCCTATGGAAGTGTGGAGCTCCAGCACCCTCCCTGCCTATGGAAGTGTGGAGCTCCAGCACCCTCCCTGCCTATGGAAGTGTGGAGCTCCAGCACCCTCCCTGCCTATGGAAGTGTGGAGCTCCAGCACCCTCCCTGCCTATGGAAGTGTGGAGCTCCAGCACCCTCCCTGCCTATGGAAGTGTGGAGCTCCAGCACCCTCCGTGCCTATGGAAGTGTGGAGCTCCAGCACCCTCCCTGCCTATGGAAGTGTGGAGCTCCAGCACCCTCCCTGCCTATGGAAGTGTGGAGCTCCAGCACCCTCCCTGCCTATGGAAGTGTGGAGCTCCAGCACCCTCCCTGCCTATGGAAGTGTGGAGCTCCAGCACCCTCCCTGCCTATGGAAGTGTGGAGCTCCAGCACCCTCCCTGCCTATGGAAGTGTGGAGCTCCAGCACCCTCCCTGCCTATGGAAGTGTGGAGCTCCAGCACCCTCCCTGCCTATGGAAGTGTGGAGCTCCAGCACCCTCCCTGCCTATGGAAGTGTGGAGCTCCAGCACCCTCCCTGCCTATGGAAGTGTGGAGCTCCAGCACCCTCCCTGCCTATGGAAGTGTGGAGCTCCAGCACCCTCCGTGCCTATGGAAGTGTGGAGCTCCAGCACCCTCCCTGCCTATGGAAGTGTGGAGCTCCAGCACCCTCCCTGCCTATGGAAGTGTGGAGCTCCAGCACCCTCCCTGCCTATGGAAGTGTGGAGCTCCAGCACCCTCCCTGCCTATGGAAGTGTGGAGCTCCAGCACCCTCCCTGCCTATGGAAGTGTGGAGCTCCAGCACCCTCCCTGCCTATGGAAGTGTGGAGCTCCAGCACCCTCCCTGCCTATGGAAGTGTGGAGCTCCAGCACCCTCCCTGCCTATGGAAGTGTGGAGCTCCAGCACCCTCCCTGCCTATGGAAGTGTGGAGCTCCAGCACCCTCCGTGCCTGGAGCTATGGAGCTCTGGAGCTCTGGAGCTCTGGAGCTATGGAGCTATGGAAGTATGGAGCTATGGAGCTCTGGAGCTATGGAGCTCTGGTGCTATGGAGCTATGGAGCTCTGGAGCTATGGAGCTATGGAGCTCTGGGGCTATGGAAGTATGGAGCTCTGGTGCTATGGAGCTCTGGTGCTATGGAGCTATGGAGCTCTGGTGCTATGGAGCTATGGAGCTCTGGTGCTATGGAGCTATGGAGCTCTGGAGGTATGGAGCTCTGGTGCTATGGAGCTCTGGAGCTCTGGTGCTATGGAGCTCTGGAGCTCTGGTGCTATGGAGCTCTGGTGCTATGGAGCTATGGAGCTCTGGAGGTATGGAGCCACCAGCCAGCACCCTCCGTGGCTGGATCAATGGAAGTGTTTTAGGTACCAGGCAGCCAAAGGGCCGGGGCCTCACGCTCGACCACGCCGGCGCAGAGTTCCAGCCGCTCGGATAAGCTCTGTCACTCACCCGCCGCGCAGCCACCGGTAACGGGGAAATGTCGCCGCCTGGCGGACACGCCGTTGTAAATGAATAGGCTTTCGCACTTAGTGCAATTTTAGCCAACTCCGTGGCTGCAAGTATGGAAGTATGGAGCTATGGAGCCACCAGCCAGCACCCTCCGCGGCTGGAGCTATGGAAGTATGGAGCTATGGAGCTATGGAGCTATGGAGCTATGGAGCTATGGAAGTATGGAGCTATGGAGCTATGGAAGTATGGAGCTATGGAGCTCTGGGGCTATGGAAGTATGGAGCTGTGGAGCGTTGGAGCTATGGAGCCACCAGCCAGCACCCTCCGTGGCTCAACCACGCCGGCCCAGAGTTCCAGCCGCTCGGCTTCACTCTCTCACAAGCCCCGCCTGTAGCTCCCCAGCCCGCCCCTGGTACCTCAACTACCGAGGCCAGCCGCTCGACCAGGCCGGCCGAGAGTTCCAGCCGCTCGGATTCACTCTCTCACAAGACCCGCCTGGAGCTCCCCGCCCCACCCCTGGTACCTCAACTACCGAGGCCAGCCGCTCGACCACGCCGGCGCAGAGTTCCAGCCGCTCGGATGAGCTCTGCCACTCTCCCGCCGCGCAGCCACCGGTAACGGGGAAATGTCGCCGCCTTGTGGACACGCCCTTGTAAATGAATGGGCTTTCGCACTTAGTGCAATTTTCGCCAACTCTGTGACTGGTGCTATGGAAGTATGGAGCTCTGGTGCTATGGAAGTATGGAGCTATGGAGCTCTGGTGCTATGGAGCTCTGGAGGTATGGAGCTCTGGAGGTATGGAGCTCTGGTGCTATGGAGCTATGGAGCTCTGGAGGTATGGAGCTCTGGAGGTATGGAGCTCTGGTGCTATGGAGCTATGGAGCTCTGGTGCTATGGAGCTATGGAGCTCTGGAGGTATGGAGCTCTGGAGGTATGGAGCTATGGAGCCCTGGAGCTCTGGAGGTATGGAGCTATGGTGCTATGGAGCTCTGAAGCCATGGAGCTCTGGTGCTATGGAGCTCTGGAGCTCTGGAGGTATGGAGCTCTGGAGGTATGGAGCTATGGAGCCCTGGAGCTCTGGAGGTATGGAGCTATGGTGCTATGGAGCTCTGAAGCCATGGAGCTCTGGTGCTATGGAGCTCTGGAGCTCTGGAGGTATGGAGCTCTGGAGGTATGGAGCTCTGGAGGTATGGAGCTATGGAGCCCTGGAGCTCTGGAGGTATGGAGCTATGGTGCTATGGAGCTCTGAAGCCATGGAGCTCTGGTGCTATGGAGCTCTGGAGGTATGGAGCTCTGGAGGTATGGAGCTCTGGAGGTATGGAGCTATGGAGCCCTGGAGCTCTGGAGGTATGGAGCTATGGTGCTATGGAGCTCTGAAGCCATGGAGCTCTGGTGCTATGGAGCTCTGGAGGTATGGAGCTCTGGAGGTATGGAGCTCTGGAGGTATGGAGCTATGGAGCCCTGGAGCTCTGGAGGTATGGAGCTATGGTGCTATGGAGCTCTGAAGCCATGGAGCTCTGGTGCTATGGAGCTCTGGAGGTATGGAGCTCTGGAGGTATGGAGCTCTGGAGGTATGGAGCTATGGAGCCCTGGAGCTCTGGAGGTATGGAGCTATGGTGCTATGGAGCTCTGAAGCCATGGAGCTCTGGTGCTATGGAGCTATGGAGCTCTGGTGCTATGGAGCTATGGAGGTATGGAGCCACCAGCCAGCACCCTCCGTGGCTGGATCAATGGAAGTGTTTTAGGTACCAGGCAGCCAAAGGGCCGAGGCCTCACGCTCGACCACGCCGGCGCAGAGTTCCAGCCGCTCGGATAAGCTCTGTCACTCACCCGCCGCGCAGCCACCGGTAACGGGGAAATGTCGCCGCCTTGTGGACACGCCGTTGTAAATGAATGGGCTTTCGCACTTAGTGCAATTTTCGCCAACTGTCTGACTTAGAGCTATGGAAGTATGGAGCTATGGAGCCACCAGCCACCCAGGCTGGAGCTCTGGAGCTCTGGAGGTATGGAGCTCTGGTGCTATGGAAGTATGGAGCTCTGGTGCTATGGAAGTATGGAGCTATGGAGGTATGGAAGTATGGAGCTATGGAAGTATGGAGCTATGGAGCTCTGGAAGTATGGAGCTATGGAGCTCTGGAGGTATGGAGCCCTGGAGCTATGGAGCCCTGGAGCTATGGAAGTATGGAGCTCTGGTGCTATGGAGCTATGGAGCTCTGGTGCTATGGAGCTATGGAGCTATGGAGCTCTGGAGCTATGGAGCTCTGGAGGTATGCAGCTATGGAGCTATGGAGCTCTGGAGGTATGGAGCTATGGAGCTATGGAAGTATGGAGCTCTGGTGCTATGGAGCTATGGAGCTCTGGTGCTATGGAGCTATGGAGCTCTGGTGCTATGGAGCTATGGAGCTATGGAGCTCTGGAAGTATGGAGCTCTGGTGCTATGGAGCTATGGAGCTCTGGTGCTATGGAGCTATGGAGCTCTGGTGCTATGGAGCTATGGAGCTCTGGTGCTATGGAGCTCTGGTGCTATGGAGCTCTGGTGCTATGGAGCTATGGAGCTCTGGTGCTATGGAGCTATGGAGCTCTGGAGGTATGGAGCTCTGGAGGTATGGAGCTCTGGAGGTATGGAGCTATGGAGCCCTGGAGCTCTGGAGGTATGGAGCTATGGTGCTATGGAGCTCTGAAGCCATGGAGTTCTGGTGCTATGGAGCTCTGGAGCTCTGGAGGTATGGAGCTCTGGAGGTATGGAGCTATGGAGCCCTGGAGCTCTGGAGGTATGGAGCTATGGAGCTCTGAAGCCATGGAGCTCTGGTGCTATGGAGCTCTGGAGCTCTGGAGGTATGGAGCTCTGGAGGTATGGAGCTCTGGAGGTATGGAGCTATGGAGCCCTGGAGCTCTGGAGGTATGGAGCTATGGTGCTATGGAGCTCTGAAGCCATGGAGCTCTGGTGCTATGGAGCTCTGGAGGTATGGAGCTCTGGAGGTATGGAGCTCTGGAGGTATGGAGCTATGGAGCCCTGGAGCTCTGGAGGTATGGAGCTATGGTGCTATGGAGCTCTGAAGCCATGGAGCTCTGGTGCTATGGAGCTCTGGAGGTATGGAGCTCTGGAGGTATGGAGCTCTGGAGGTATGGAGCTATGGAGCCCTGGAGCTCTGGAGGTATGGAGCTATGGTGCTATGGAGCTCTGAAGCCATGGAGCTCTGGTGCTATGGAGCTATGGAGCTCTGGTGCTATGGAGCTATGGAGGTATGGAGCCACCAGCCAGCACCCTCCGTGGCTGGATCAATGGAAGTGTTTTAGGTACCAGGCAGCCAAAGGGCCGAGGCCTCACGCTCGACCACGCCGGCGCAGAGTTCCAGCCGCTCGGATAAGCTCTGTCACTCACCCGCCGCGCAGCCACCGGTAACGGGGAAATGTCGCCGCCTGGCGGACACGCCGTTGTAAATGAATGGGCTTTCGCACTTAGTGCAATTTTCGCCAACTCTCTGACTTAGAGCTATGGAAGTATGGAGCTATGGAGCCACCAGCGACCCAGGCTGGAGCTATGGAGCTCTGGAGGTATGGAGCTCAGGTGCTATGGAAGTATGGAGCTATGGAGCTATGGAAGTATGGAGCTATGGAGCTATGGAGCTCTGGAAGTATGGAGCTATGGAGCTCTGGAGGTATGGAGCTATGGAGCCCTGGAGCCCTGGAGCTATGGAGCTCTGGTGCTATGGAGGTATGGAGCTCTGGAGGTATGGAGCTCTGGAGGTATGGAGCTATGGAGCTATGGAGCCCTGGAGCTATGGAGCTATGGAGCCCTGGAGCTATGGAGCTATGGAGCCCTGGAGCTATGGAGCTATGGAGCTCTGGTGCTATGGAGCTATGGAGCTCTGGTGCTATGGAGCTATGGAGCTCTGGTGCTATGGAGCTATGGAGCTCTGGTGCTATGGAGCTATGGAGCTCTGGAAGTATGGAGCTATGGAGCTCTGGAGGTATGGAGCTATGGAGCCCTGGAGCTATGGAGCCCTGGAGCTATGGAAGTATGGAGCTCTGGTGCTATGGAGCTATGGAGCTCTGGTGCTATGGAGCTATGGAGCTCTGGAGCTATGGAGCTCTGGAGGTATGGAGCTATGGAGCTATGGAGCTCTGGAGGTATGGAGCTATGGAGCTATGGAAGTATGGAGCTCTGGTGCTATGGAGCTATGGAGCTCTGGTGCTATGGAGCTATGGAGCTCTGGTGCTATGGAGCTATGGAGCTATGGAGCTCTGGAAGTATGGAGCTCTGGTGCTATGGAGCTATGGAGCTCTGGTGCTATGGAGCTATGGAGCTCTGGTGCTATGGAGCTATGGAGCTCTGGTGCTATGGAGCTCTGGTGCTATGGAGCTCTGGTGCTATGGAGCTATGGAGCTCTGGTGCTATGGAGCTATGGAGCTCTGGAGGTATGGAGCTCTGGAGGTATGGAGCTCTGGAGGTATGGAGCTTTGGAGCCCTGGAGCTCTGGAGGTATGGAGCTATGGTGCTATGGAGCTCTGAAGCCATGGAGCTCTGGTGCTATGGAGCTCTGGAGCTCTGGAGGTATGGAGCTCTGGAGGTATGGAGCTATGGAGCCCTGGAGCTCTGGAGGTATGGAGCTATGGTGCTATGGAGCTCTGAAGCCATGGAGCTCTGGTGCTATGGAGCTCTGGAGCTCTGGAGGTATGGAGCTCTGGAGGTATGGAGCTATGGAGCCCTGGAGCTCTGGAGGTATGGAGCTATGGTGCTATGGAGCTCTGAAGCCATGGAGCTCTGGTGCTATGGAGCTCTGGAGCTCTGGAGGTATGGAGCTCTGGAGGTATGGAGCTCTGGAGGTATGGAGCTATGGAGCCCTGGAGCTCTGGAGGTATGGAGCTATGGTGCTATGGAGCTCTGAAGCCATGGAGCTCTGGTGCTATGGAGCTCTGGAGGTATGGAGCTCTGGAGGTATGGAGCTCTGGAGGTATGGAGCTATGGAGCCCTGGAGCTCTGGAGGTATGGAGCTATGGTGCTATGGAGCTCTGAAGCCATGGAGCTCTGGTGCTATGGAGCTCTGGAGGTATGGAGCTCTGGAGGTATGGAGCTCTGGAGGTATGGAGCTATGGAGCCCTGGAGCTCTGGAGGTATGGAGCTATGGTGCTATGGAGCTCTGAAGCCATGGAGCTCTGGTGCTATGGAGCTCTGGAGGTATGGAGCTCTGGAGGTATGGAGCTCTGGAGGTATGGAGCTATGGAGCCCTGGAGCTCTGGAGGTATGGAGCTATGGTGCTATGGAGCTCTGAAGCCATGGAGCTCTGGTGCTATGGAGCTATGGAGCTCTGGTGCTATGGAGCTATGGAGGTATGGAGCCACCAGCCAGCACCCTCCGTGGCTGGATCAATGGAAGTGTTTTAGGTACCAGGCAGCCAAAGGGCCGAGGCCTCACGCTCGACCACGCCGGCGCAGAGTTCCAGCCGCTCGGATAAGCTCTGTCACTCACCCGCCGCGCAGCCACCGGTAACGGGGAAATGTCGCCGCCTTGTGGACACGCCGTTGTAAATGAATGGGCTTTCGCACTTAGTGCAATTTTCGCCAACTCTCTGACTTAGAGCTATGGAAGTATGGAGCTATGGAGCCACCAGCCACCCAGGCTGGAGCTCTGGAGCTCTGGAGGTATGGAGCTCTGGTGCTATGGAAGTATGGAGCTCTGGTGCTATGGAAGTATGGAGCTATGGAGGTATGGAAGTATGGAGCTATGGAAGTATGGAGCTATGGAGCTCTGGAAGTATGGAGCTATGGAGCTCTGGAGGTATGGAGCCCTGGAGCTATGGAGCCCTGGAGCTATGGAAGTATGGAGCTCTGGTGCTATGGAGCTATGGAGCTCTGGTGCTATGGAGCTATGGAGCTATGGAGCTCTGGAGCTATGGAGCTCTGGAGGTATGGAGCTATGGAGCTATGGAGCTCTGGAGGTATGGAGCTATGGAGCTATGGAAGTATGGAGCTCTGGTGCTATGGAGCTATGGAGCTCTGGTGCTATGGAGCTATGGAGCTCTGGTGCTATGGAGCTATGGAGCTATGGAGCTCTGGAAGTATGGAGCTCTGGTGCTATGGAGCTATGGAGCTCTGGTGCTATGGAGCTATGGAGCTCTGGTGCTATGGAGCTCTGGTGCTATGGAGCTCTGGTGCTATGGAGCTATGGAGCTCTGGTGCTATGGAGCTCTGGAGGTATGGAGCTCTGGAGGTATGGAGCTCTGGAGGTATGGCGCTATGGAGCCCTGGAGCTCTGGAGGTATGGAGCTATGGTGCTATGGAGCTCTGAAGCCATGGAGCTCTGGTGCTATGGAGCTATGGAGCTCTGGTGCTATGGAGCTATGGAGCTATGGAGCTCTGGAAGTATGGAGCTCTGGTGCTATGGAGCTATGGAGCTCTGGTGCTATGGAGCTATGGAGCTCTGGTGCTATGGAGCTATGGAGCTCTGGTGCTATGGAGCTCTGGTGCTATGGAGCTCTGGTGCTATGGAGCTATGGAGCTCTGGTGCTATGGAGCTATGGAGCTCTGGAGGTATGGAGCTCTGGAGGTATGGAGCTCTGGAGGTATGGAGCTATGGAGCCCTGGAGCTCTGGAGGTATGGAGCTATGGTGCTATGGAGCTCTGAAGCCATGGAGCTCTGGTGCTATGGAGCTCTGGAAGTATGGAGCTCTGGTGCTATGGAGCTATGGAGCTCTGGTGCTATGGAGCTATGGAGCTCTGGTGCTATGGAGCTCTGGTGCTATGGAGCTCTGGTGCTATGGAGCTATGGAGCTCTGGTGCTATGGAGCTCTGGAGGTATGGAGCTCTGGAGGTATGGAGCTCTGGAGGTATGGAGCTATGGAGCCCTGGAGCTCTGGAGGTATGGAGCTATTGTGCTATGGAGCTCTGAAGCCATGGAGCTCTGGTGCTATGGAGCTATGGAGCTCTGGTGCTATGGAGCTATGGAGCTATGGAGCTCTGGAAGTATGGAGCTCTGGTGCTATGGAGCTATGGAGCTCTGGTGCTATGGAGCTATGGAGCTCTGGTGCTATGGAGCTATGGAGCTCTGGTGCTATGGAGCTCTGGTGCTATGGAGCTCTGGTGCTATGGAGCTATGGAGCTCTGGTGCTATGGAGCTATGGAGCTCTGGAGGTATGGAGCTCTGGAGGTATGGAGCTCTGGAGGTATGGAGCTATGGAGCCCTGGAGCTCTGGAGGTATGGAGCTATGGTGCTATGGAGCTCTGAAGCCATGGAGCTCTGGTGCTATGGAGCTCTGGAGCTCTGGAGGTATGGAGCTCTGGAGGTATGGAGCTATGGAGCCCTGGAGCTCTGGAGGTATGGAGCTATGGTGCTATGGAGCTCTGAAGCCATGGAGCTCTGGTGCTATGGAGCTCTGGAGCTCTGGAGGTATGGAGCTCTGGAGGTATGGAGCTCTGGAGGTATGGAGCTATGGAGCCCTGGAGCTCTGGAGGTATGGAGCTATGGTGCTATGGAGCTCTGAAGCCATGGAGCTCTGGTGCTATGGAGCTCTGGAGGTATGGAGCTCTGGAGGTATGGAGCTCTGGAGGTATGGAGCTATGGAGCCCTGGAGCTCTGGAGGTATGGAGCTATGGTGCTATGGAGCTCTGAAGCCATGGAGCTCTGGTGCTATGGAGCTCTGGAGGTATGGAGCTCTGGAGGTATGGAGCTCTGGAGGTATGGAGCTATGGAGCCCTGGAGCTCTGGAGGTATGGAGCTATGGTGCTATGGAGCTCTGAAGCCATGGAGCTCTGGTGCTATGGAGCTATGGAGCTCTGGTGCTATGGAGCTATGGAGGTATGGAGCCACCAGCCAGCACCCTCCGTGGCTGGATCAATGGAAGTGTTTTAGGTACCAGGCAGCCAAAGGGCCGAGGCCTCACGCTCGACCACGCCGGCGCAGAGTTCCAGCCGCTCGGATAAGCTCTGTCACTCACCCGCCGCGCAGCCACCGGTAACGGGGAAATGTCGCCGCCTGGCGGACACGCCGTTGTAAATGAATGGGCTTTCGCACTTAGTGCAATTTTCGCCAACTCTCTGACTTAGAGCTATGGAAGTATGGAGCTATGGAGCCACCAGCCACCCAGGCTGGAGCTATGGAGCTCTGGAGGTATGGAGCTCAGGTGCTATGGAAGTATGGAGCTATGGAGCTATGGAAGTATGGAGCTATGGAGCTATGGAGCTCTGGAAGTATGGAGCTATGAAGCTCTGGAGGTATGGAGCTATGGAGCCCTGGAGCCCTGGAGCTATGGAGCTCTGGTGCTATGGAGGTATGGAGCTCTGGAGGTATGGAGCTCTGGAGGTATGGAGCTATGGAGCTATGGAGCCCTGGAGCTATGGAGCTATGGAGCCCTGGAGCTATGGAGCTATGGAGCCCTGGAGCTATGGAGCTATGGAGCTCTGGTGCTATGGAGCTATGGAGCTCTGGTGCTATGGAGCTATGGAGCTCTGGTGCTATGGAGCTATGGAGCTCTGGTGCTATGGAGCTATGGAGCTCTGGAAGTATGGAGCTATGGAGCTCTGGAGGTATGGAGCTATGGAGCCCTGGAGCTATGGAGCCCTGGAGCTATGGAAGTATGGAGCTCTGGTGCTATGGAGCTATGGAGCTCTGGTGCTATGGAGCTATGGAGCTCTGGAGCTATGGAGCTCTGGAGGTATGGAGCTATGGAGCTATGGAGCTCTGGAGGTATGGAGCTATGGAGCTATGGAAGTATGGAGCTCTGGTGCTATGGAGCTATGGAGCTCTGGTGCTATGGAGCTATGGAGCTCTGGTGCTATGGAGCTATGGAGCTCTGGAAGTATGGAGCTCTGGTGCTATGGAGCTATGGAGCTCTGGTGCTATGGAGCTATGGAGCTTTGGTGCTATGGAGCTATGGAGCTCTGGTGCTATGGAGCTCTGGTGCTATGGAGCTCTGGTGCTATGGAGCTATGGAGCTCTGGTGCTATGGAGCTATGGAGCTCTGGAGGTATGGAGCTCTGGAGGTATGGAGCTCTGGAGGTATGGAGCTTTGGAGCCCTGGAGCTCTGGAGGTATGGAGCTATGGTGCTATGGAGCTCTGAAGCCATGGAGCTCTGGTGCTATGGAGCTCTGGAGCTCTGGAGGTATGGAGCTCTGGAGGTATGGAGCTATGGAGCCCTGGAGCTCTGGAGGTATGGAGCTATGGTGCTATGGAGCTCTGAAGCCATGGAGCTCTGGTGCTATGGAGCTCTGGAGCTCTGGAGGTATGGAGCTCTGGAGGTATGGAGCTATGGAGCCCTGGAGCTCTGGAGGTATGGAGCTATGGTGCTATGGAGCTCTGAAGCCATGGAGCTCTGGTGCTATGGAGCTCTGGAGCTCTGGAGGTATGGAGCTCTGGAGGTATGGAGCTCTGGAGGTATGGAGCTATGGAGCCCTGGAGCTCTGGAGGTATGGAGCTATGGTGCTATGGAGCTCTGAAGCCATGGAGCTCTGGTGCTATGGAGCTCTGGAGGTATGGAGCTCTGGAGGTATGGAGCTCTGGAGGTATGGAGCTATGGAGCCCTGGAGCTCTGGAGGTATGGAGCTATGGTGCTATGGAGCTCTGAAGCCATGGAGCTCTGGTGCTATGGAGCTCTGGAGGTATGGAGCTCTGGAGGTATGGAGCTCTGGAGGTATGGAGCTATGGAGCCCTGGAGCTCTGGAGGTATGGAGCTATGGTGCTATGGAGCTCTGAAGCCATGGAGCTCTGGTGCTATGGAGCTATGGAGCTCTGGTGCTATGGAGCTATGGAGGTATGGAGCCACCAGCCAGCACCCTCCGTGGCTGGATCAATGGAAGTGTTTTAGGTACCAGGCAGCCAAAGGGCCGAGGCCTCACGCTCGACCACGCCGGCGCAGAGTTCCAGCCGCTCGGATAAGCTCTGTCACTCACCCGCCGCGCAGCCACCGGTAACGGGGAAATGTCGCCGCCTGGCGGACACGCCGTTGTAAATGAATGGGCTTTCGCACTTAGTGCAATTTTCGCCAACTCTCTGACTTAGAGCTATGGAAGTATGGAGCTATGGAGCCACCAGCCACCCAGGCTGGAGCTATGGAGCTCTGGAGGTATGGAGCTCAGGTGCTATGGAAGTATGGAGCTATGGAGCTATGGAAGTATGGAGCTATGGAGCTATGGAGCTCTGGAAGTATGGAGCTATGGAGCTCTGGAGGTATGGAGCTATGGAGCCCTGGAGCCCTGGAGCTATGGAGCTCTGGTGCTATGGAGGTATGGAGCTCTGGAGGTATGGAGCTCTGGAGGTATGGAGCTATGGAGCTATGGAGCCCTGGAGCTATGGAGCTATGGAGCCCTGGAGCTATGGAGCTATGGAGCCCTGGAGCTATGGAGCTATGGAGCTCTGGTGCTATGGAGCTATGGAGCTCTGGTGCTATGGAGCTATGGAGCTCTGGTGCTATGGAGCTATGGAGCTCTGGTGCTATGGAGCTATGGAGCTCTGGAAGTATGGAGCTATGGAGCTCTGGAGGTATGGAGCTATGGAGCCCTGGAGCTATGGAGCCCTGGAGCTATGGAAGTATGGAGCTCTGGTGCTATGGAGCTATGGAGCTCTGGTGCTATGGAGCTATGGAGCTCTGGAGCTATGGAGCTATGGAGGTATGGAGCTATGGAGCTATGGAGCTCTGGAGGTATGGAGCTATGGAGCTATGGAAGTATGGAGCTCTGGTGCTATGGAGCTATGGAGCTCTGGTGCTATGGAGCTATGGAGCTCTGGTGCTATGGAGCTATGGAGCTATGGAGCTCTGGAAGTATGGAGCTCTGGTGCTATGGAGCTATGGAGCTCTGGTGCTATGGAGCTATGGAGCTCTGGTGCTATGGAGCTATGGAGCTCTGGTGCTATGGAGCTCTGGTGCTATGGAGCTCTGGTGCTATGGAGCTATGGAGCTCTGGTGCTATGGAGCTATGGAGCTCTGGAGGTATGGAGCTCTGGAGGTATGGAGCTCTGGAGGTATGGAGCTTTGGAGCCCTGGAGCTCTGGAGGTATGGAGCTATGGTGCTATGGAGCTCTGAAGCCATGGAGCTCTGGTGCTATGGAGCTCTGGAGCTCTGGAGGTATGGAGCTCTGGAGGTATGGAGCTATGGAGCCCTGGAGCTCTGGAGGTATGGAGCTATGGTGCTATGGAGCTCTGAAGCCATGGAGCTCTGGTGCTATGGAGCTCTGGAGCTCTGGAGGTATGGAGCTCTGGAGGTATGGAGCTATGGAGCCCTGGAGCTCTGGAGGTATGGAGCTATGGTGCTATGGAGCTCTGAAGCCATGGAGCTCTGGTGCTATGGAGCTCTGGAGCTCTGGAGGTATGGAGCTCTGGAGGTATGGAGCTCTGGAGGTATGGAGCTATGGAGCCCTGGAGCTCTGGAGGTATGGAGCTATGGTGCTATGGAGCTCTGAAGCCATGGAGCTCTGGTGCTATGGAGCTCTGGAGGTATGGAGCTCTGGAGGTATGGAGCTCTGGAGGTATGGAGCTATGGAGCCCTGGAGCTCTGGAGGTATGGAGCTATGGTGCTATGGAGCTCTGAAGCCATGGAGCTCTGGTGCTATGGAGCTCTGGAGGTATGGAGCTCTGGAGGTATGGAGCTCTGGAGGTATGGAGCTATGGAGCCCTGGAGCTCTGGAGGTATGGAGCTATGGTGCTATGGAGCTCTGAAGCCATGGAGCTCTGGTGCTATGGAGCTCTGGAGGTATGGAGCTCTGGAGGTATGGAGCTCTGGAGGTATGGAGCTATGGAGCCCTGGAGCTCTGGAGGTATGGAGCTATGGTGCTATGGAGCTCTGAAGCCATGGAGCTCTGGTGCTATGGAGCTATGGAGCTCTGGTGCTATGGAGCTATGGAGGTATGGAGCCACCAGCCAGCACCCTCCGTGGCTGGATCAATGGAAGTGTTTTAGGTACCAGGCAGCCAAAGGGCCGAGGCCTCACGCTCGACCACGCCGGCGCAGAGTTCCAGCCGCTCGGATAAGCTCTGTCACTCACCCGCCGCGCAGCCACCGGTAACGGGGAAATGTCGCCGCCTTGTGGACACGCCGTTGTAAATGAATGGGCTTTCGCACTTAGTGCAATTTTCGCCAACTCTCTGACTTAGAGCTATGGAAGTATGGAGCTATGGAGCCACCCAGGCTGGAGCTCTGGAGCTCTGGAGGTATGGAGCTCTGGTGCTATGGAAGTATGGAGCTCTGGTGCTATGGAAGTATGGAGCTATGGAGGTATGGAAGTATGGAGCTATGGAAGTATGGAGCTATGGAGCTCTGGAAGTATGGAGCTATGGAGCTCTGGAGGTATGGAGCCCTGGAGCTATGGAGCCCTGGAGCTATGGAAGTATGGAGCTCTGGTGCTATGGAGCTATGGAGCTCTGGTGCTATGGAGCTATGGAGCTCTGGAGCTATGGAGCTCTGGAGGTATGGAGCTATGGAGTTATGGAGCTCTGGAGGTATGGAGCTATGGAAGTATGGAGCTCTGGTGCTATGGAGCTATGGAGCTCTGGTGCTATGGAGCTATGGAGCTCTGGTGCTATGGAGCTATGGAGCTATGGAGCTCTGGAAGTATGGAGCTCTGGTGCTATGGAGCTATGGAGCTCTGGTGCTATGGAGCTATGGAGCTCTGGTGCTATGGAGCTCTGGTGCTATGGAGCTCTGGTGCTATGGAGCTATGGAGCTCTGGTGCTATGGAGCTCTGGAGGTATGGAGCTCTGGAGGTATGGAGCTCTGGAGCTATGGAGCTCTGGTGCTATGGAGCTCTGGTGCTATGGAGCTCTGGTGCTATGGAGCTATGGAGCTCTGGTGCTATGGAGCTCTGGAGGTATGGAGCTCTGGAGGTATGGAGCTCTGGAGGTATGGCGCTATGGAGCCCTGGAGCTCTGGAGGTATGGAGCTATGGAGCTATGGAGCTCTGGTGCTATGGAGCTATGGAGCTATGGAGCTCTGGAAGTATGGAGCTCTGGTGCTATGGAGCTATGGAGCTCTGGTGCTATGGAGCTATGGAGCTCTGGTGCTATGGAGCTATGGAGCTCTGGTGCTATGGAGCTCTGGTGCTATGGAGCTCTGGTGCTATGGAGCTATGGAGCTCTGGTGCTATGGAGCTATGGAGCTCTGGAGGTATGGAGCTCTGGAGGTATGGAGCTCTGGAGGTATGGAGCTATGGAGCCCTGGAGCTCTGGAGGTATGGAGCTATGGTGCTATGGAGCTCTGAAGCCATGGAGCTCTGGTGCTATGGAGCTCTGGAGCTCTGGAGGTATGGAGCTCTGGAGGTATGGAGCTATGGAGCCCTGGAGCTCTGGAGGTATGGAGCTATGGTGCTATGGAGCTCTGAAGCCATGGAGCTCTGGTGCTATGGAGCTCTGGAGCTCTGGAGGTATGGAGCTCTGGAGGTATGGAGCTCTGGAGGTATGGAGCTATGGAGCCCTGGAGCTCTGGAGGTATGGAGCTATGGTGCTATGGAGCTCTGAAGCCATGGAGCTCTGGTGCTATGGAGCTCTGGAGGTATGGAGCTCTGGAGGTATGGAGCTCTGGAGGTATGGAGCTATGGAGCCCTGGAGCTCTGGAGGTATGGAGCTATGGTGCTATGGAGCTCTGAAGCCATGGAGCTCTGGTGCTATGGAGCTCTGGAGGTATGGAGCTCTGGAGGTATGGAGCTCTGGAGGTATGGAGCTATGGAGCCCTGGAGCTCTGGAGGTATGGAGCTATGGTGCTATGGAGCTCTGAAGCCATGGAGCTCTGGAGGTATGGAGCTATGGAGCTCTGGTGCTATGGAGCTATGGAGGTATGGAGGTATGGAGCCACCAGCCAGCACCCTCCGTGGCTGGATCAATGGAAGTGTTTTAGGTACCAGGCAGCCAAAGGGCCGAGGCCTCACGCTCGACCACGCCGGCGCAGAGTTCCAGCCGCTCGGATAAGCTCTGTCACTCACCCGCCGCGCAGCCACCGGTAACGGGGAAATGTCGCCGCCTGGCGGACACGCCGTTGTAAATGAATGGGCTTTCGCACTTAGTGCAATTTTCGCCAACTCTCTGACTTAGAGCTATGGAAGTATGGAGCTATGGAGCCACCAGCCACCCAGGCTGGAGCTATGGAGCTCTGGAGGTATGGAGCTCAGGTGCTATGGAAGTATGGAGCTATGGAGCTATGGAAGTATGGAGCTATGGAGCTATGGAGCTCTGGAAGTATGGAGCTATGGAGCTCTGGAGGTATGGAGCTATGGAGCCCTGGAGCCCTGGAGCTATGGAGCTCTGGTGCTATGGAGGTATGGAGCTCTGGAGGTATGGAGCTCTGGAGGTATGGAGCTATGGAGCTATGGAGCCCTGGAGCTATGGAGCTATGGAGCCCTGGAGCTATGGAGCTATGGAGCCCTGGAGCTATGGAGCTATGGAGCTCTGGTGCTATGGAGCTATGGAGCTCTGGTGCTATGGAGCTATGGAGCTCTGGTGCTATGGAGCTATGGAGCTCTGGTGCTATGGAGCTATGGAGCTCTGGAAGTATGGAGCTATGGAGCTCTGGAGGTATGGAGCTATGGAGCCCTGGAGCTATGGAGCCCTGGAGCTATGGAAGTATGGAGCTCTGGTGCTATTGAGCTATGGAGCTCTGGTGCTATGGAGCTATGGAGCTCTGGAGCTATGGAGCTCTGGAGGTATGGAGCTATGGAGCTATGGAGCTCTGGAGGTATGGAGCTATGGAGCTATGGAAGTATGGAGCTCTGGTGCTATGGAGCTATGGAGCTCTGGTGCTATGGAGCTATGGAGCTCTGGTGCTATGGAGCTATGGAGCTCTGGAAGTATGGAGCTCTGGTGCTATGGAGCTATGGAGCTCTGGTGCTATGGAGCTATGGAGCTCTGGTGCTATGGAGCTATGGAGCTCTGGTGCTATGGAGCTCTGGTGCTATGGAGCTCTGGTGCTATGGAGCTATGGAGCTCTGGTGCTATGGAGCTATGGAGCTCTGGAGGTATGGAGCTCTGGAGGTATGGAGCTCTGGAGGTATGGAGCTTTGGAGCCCTGGAGCTCTGGAGGTATGGAGCTATGGTGCTATGGAGCTCTGAAGCCATGGAGCTCTGGTGCTATGGAGCTCTGGAGCTCTGGAGGTATGGAGCTCTGGAGGTATGGAGCTATGGAGCCCTGGAGCTCTGGAGGTATGGAGCTATGGTGCTATGGAGCTCTGAAGCCATGGAGCTCTGGTGCTATGGAGCTCTGGAGCTCTGGAGGTATGGAGCTCTGGAGGTATGGAGCTATGGAGCCCTGGAGCTCTGGAGGTATGGAGCTATGGTGCTATGGAGCTCTGAAGCCATGGAGCTCTGGTGCTATGGAGCTCTGGAGCTCTGGAGGTATGGAGCTCTGGAGGTATGGATCTCTGGAGGTATGGAGCTATGGAGCCCTGGAGCTCTGGAGGTATGGAGCTATGGTGCTATGGAGCTCTGAAGCCATGGAGCTCTGGTGCTATGGAGCTCTGGAGGTATGGAGCTCTGGAGGTATGGAGCTCTGGAGCTCTGGAGGTATGGAGCTATGGAGCCCTGGAGCTCTGGAGGTATGGAGCTATGGTGCTATGGAGCTCTGAAGCCATGGAGCTCTGGTGCTATGGAGCTCTGGAGGTATGGAGCTCTGGAGGTATGGAGCTCTGGAGGTATGGAGCTATGGAGCCCTGGAGCTCTGGAGGTATGGAGCTATGGTGCTATGGAGCTCTGAAGCCATGGAGCTCTGGTGCTATGGAGCTATGGAGCTCTGGTGCTATGGAGCTATGGAGGTATGGAGCCACCAGCCAGCACCCTCCGTGGCTGGATCAATGGAAGTGTTTTAGGTACCAGGCAGCCAAAGGGCCGAGGCCTCACGCTCGACCACGCCGGCGCAGAGTTCCAGCCGCTCGGATAAGCTCTGTCACTCACCCGCCGCGCAGCCACCGGTAACGGGGAAATGTCGCCGCCTGGCGGACACGCCGTTGTAAATGAATGGGCTTTCGCACTTAGTGCAATTTTCGCCAACTCTCTGACTTAGAGCTATGGAAGTATGGAGCTATGGAGCCACCAGCCACCCAGGCTGGAGCTATGGAGCTCTGGAGGTATGGAGCTCAGGTGCTATGGAAGTATGGAGCTATGGAGCTATGGAAGTATGGAGCTATGGAGCTATGGAGCTCTGGAAGTATGGAGCTATGGAGTTCTGGAGGTATGGAGCTATGGAGCCCTGGAGCCCTGGAGCTATGGAGCTCTGGTGCTATGGAGGTATGGAGCTCTGGAGGTATGGAGCTCTGGAGGTATGGAGCTATGGAGCTATGGAGCCCTGGAGCTATGGAGCTATGGAGCCCTGGAGCTATGGAGCTATGGAGCCCTGGAGCTATGGAGCTATGGAGCTCTGGTGCTATGGAGCTATGGAGCTCTGGTGCTATGGAGCTATGGAGCTCTGGTGCTATGGAGCTATGGAGCTCTGGTGCTATGGAGCTATGGAGCTCTGGAAGTATGGAGCTATGGAGCTCTGGAGGTATGGAGCTATGGAGCCCTGGAGCTATGGAGCCCTGGAGCTATGGAAGTATGGAGCTCTGGTGCTATGGAGCTATGGAGCTCTGGTGCTATGGAGCTATGGAGCTCTGGAGCTATGGAGCTCTGGAGGTATGGAGCTATGGAGCTATGGAGCTCTGGAGGTATGGAGCTATGGAGCTATGGAAGTATGGAGCTCTGGTGCTATGGAGCTATGGAGCTCTGGTGCTATGGAGCTATGGAGCTCTGGTGCTATGGAGCTATGGAGCTATGGAGCTCTGGAAGTATGGAGCTCTGGTGCTATGGAGCTATGGAGCTCTGGTGCTATGGAGCTATGGAGCTCTGGTGCTATGGAGCTATGGAGCTCTGGTGCTATGGAGCTCTGGTGCTATGGAGCTCTGGTGCTATGGAGCTATGGAGCTCTGGTGCTATGGAGCTATGGAGCTCTGGAGGTATGGAGCTCTGGAGGTATGGAGCTCTGGAGGTATGGAGCTTTGGAGCCCTGGAGCTCTGGAGGTATGGAGCTATGGTGCTATGGAGCTCTGAAGCCATGGAGCTCTGGTGCTATGGAGCTCTGGAGCTCTGGAGGTATGGAGCTCTGGAGGTATGGAGCTATGGAGCCCTGGAGCTCTGGAGGTATGGAGCTATGGTGCTATGGAGCTCTGAAGCCATGGAGCTCTGGTGCTATGGAGCTCTGGAGCTCTGGAGGTATGGAGCTCTGGAGGTATGGAGCTATGGAGCCCTGGAGCTCTGGAGGTATGGAGCTATGGTGCTATGGAGCTCTGAAGCCATGGAGCTCTGGTGCTATGGAGCTCTGGAGCTCTGGAGGTATGGAGCTCTGGAGGTATGGAGCTCTGGAGGTATGGAGCTATGGAGCCCTGGAGCTCTGGAGGTATGGAGCTATGGTGCTATGGAGCTCTGAAGCCATGGAGCTCTGGTGCTATGGAGCTCTGGAGGTATGGAGCTCTGGAGGTATGGAGCTCTGGAGCTCTGGAGGTATGGAGCTATGGAGCCCTGGAGCTCTGGAGGTATGGAGCTATGGTGCTATGGAGCTCTGAAGCCATGGAGCTCTGGTGCTATGGAGCTATGGAGCTCTGGTGCTATGGAGCTATGGAGGTATGGAGGTATGGAGCTATGGAGCCCTGGAGCTCTGGAGGTATGGAGCTATGGTGCTATGGAGCTCTGAAGCCATGGAGCTCTGGTGCTATGGAGCTCTGGAGGTATGGAGCTCTGGAGGTATGGAGCTCTGGAGGTATGGAGCTATGGAGCCCTGGAGCTCTGGAGGTATGGAGCTATGGTGCTATGGAGCTCTGAAGCCATGGAGCTCTGGTGCTATGGAGCTATGGAGCTCTGGTGCTATGGAGCTATGGAGCTATGGAGCTCTGGAAGTATGGAGCTCTGGTGCTATGGAGCTATGGAGCTCTGGTGCTATGGAGCTATGGAGCTCTGGTGCTATGGAGCTATGGAGCTCTGGTGCTATGGAGCTCTGGTGCTATGGAGCTCTGGTGCTATGGAGCTATGGAGCTCTGGTGCTATGGAGCTATGGAGCTCTGGAGGTATGGAGCTCTGGAGGTATGGAGCTCTGGAGGTATGGAGCTATGGAGCCCTGGAGCTCTGGAGGTATGGAGCTATGGTGCTATGGAGCTCTGAAGCCATGGAGCTCTGGTGCTATGGAGCTCTGGAGCTCTGGAGGTATGGAGCTCTGGAGGTATGGAGCTATGGAGCCCTGGAGCTCTGGAGGTATGGAGCTATGGTGCTATGGAGCTCTGAAGCCATGGAGCTCTGGTGCTATGGAGCTCTGGAGCTCTGGAGGTATGGAGCTCTGGAGGTATGGAGCTCTGGAGGTATGGAGCTATGGAGCCCTGGAGCTCTGGAGGTATGGAGCTATGGTGCTATGGAGCTCTGAAGCCATGGAGCTCTGGTGCTATGGAGCTCTGGAGGTATGGAGCTCTGGAGGTATGGAGCTCTGGAGGTATGGAGCTATGGAGCCCTGGAGCTCTGGAGGTATGGAGCTATGGTGCTATGGAGCTCTGAAGCCATGGAGCTCTGGTGCTATGGAGCTCTGGAGGTATGGAGCTCTGGAGGTATGGAGCTCTGGAGGTATGGAGCTATGGAGCCCTGGAGCTCTGGAGGTATGGAGCTATGGTGCTATGGAGCTCTGAAGCCATGGAGCTCTGGTGCTATGGAGCTATGGAGCTCTGGTGCTATGGAGCTATGGAGGTATGGAGCCACCAGCCAGCACCCTCCGTGGCTGGATCAATGGAAGTGTTTTAGGTACCAGGCAGCCAAAGGGCCGAGGCCTCACGCTCGACCACGCCGGCGCAGAGTTCCAGCCGCTCGGATAAGCTCTGTCACTCACCCGCCGCGCAGCCACCGGTAACGGGGAAATGTCGCCGCCTGGCGGACACGCCGTTGTAAATGAATGGGCTTTCGCACTTAGTGCAATTTTCGCCAACTCTCTGACTTAGAGCTATGGAAGTATGGAGCTATGGAGCCACCAGCCACCCAGGCTGGAGCTATGGAGCTCTGGAGGTATGGAGCTCAGGTGCTATGGAAGTATGGAGCTATGGAGCTATGGAAGTATGGAGCTATGGAGCTATGGAGCTCTGGAAGTATGGAGCTATGGAGCTCTGGAGGTATGGAGCTATGGAGCCCTGGAGCCCTGGAGCTATGGAGCTCTGGTGCTATGGAGGTATGGAGCTCTGGAGGTATGGAGCTCTGGAGGTATGGAGCTATGGAGCTATGGAGCCCTGGAGCTATGGAGCTATGGAGCGCTGGAGCTATGGAGCTATGGAGCCCTGGAGCTATGGAGCTATGGAGCTCTGGTGCTATGGAGCTATGGAGCTCTGGTGCTATGGAGCTATGGAGCTCTGGTGCTATGGAGCTATGGAGCTCTGGTGCTATGGAGCTATGGAGCTCTGGAAGTATGGAGCTATGGAGCTCTGGAGGTATGGAGCTATGGAGCCCTGGAGCTATGGAGCCCTGGAGCTATGGAAGTATGGAGCTCTGGTGCTATGGAGCTATGGAGCTCTGGTGCTATGGAGCTATGGAGCTCTGGAGCTATGGAGCTCTGGAGGTATGGAGCTATGGAGCTATGGAGCTCTGGAGGTATGGAGCTATGGAGCTATGGAAGTATGGAGCTCTGGTGCTATGGAGCTATGGAGCTCTGGTGCTATGGAGCTATGGAGCTCTGGTGCTATGGAGCTATGGAGCTCTGGAAGTATGGAGCTCTGGTGCTATGGAGCTATGGAGCTCTGGTGCTATGGAGCTATGGAGCTCTGGTGCTATGGAGCTATGGAGCTCTGGTGCTATGGAGCTCTGGTGCTATGGAGCTCTGGTGCTATGGAGCTATGGAGCTCTGGTGCTATGGAGCTATGGAGCTCTGGAGGTATGGAGCTCTGGAGGTATGGAGCTCTGGAGGTATGGAGCTTTGGAGCCCTGGAGCTCTGGAGGTATGGAGCTATGGTGCTATGGAGCTCTGAAGCCATGGAGCTCTGGTGCTATGGAGCTCTGGAGCTCTGGAGGTATGGAGCTCTGGAGGTATGGAGCTATGGAGCCCTGGAGCTCTGGAGGTATGGAGCTATGGTGCTATGGAGCTCTGAAGCCATGGAGCTCTGGTGCTATGGAGCTCTGGAGCACTGGAGGTATGGAGCTCTGGAGGTATGGAGCTATGGAGCCCTGGAGCTCTGGAGGTATGGAGCTATGGTGCTATGGAGCTCTGAAGCCATGGAGCTCTGGTGCTATGGAGCTCTGGAGCTCTGGAGGTATGGAGCTCTGGAGGTATGGAGCT
The DNA here is from genome assembly GCF_054491065.1 of Syngnathus leptorhynchus. NCBI lineage: Eukaryota > Metazoa > Chordata > Actinopteri > Syngnathiformes > Syngnathidae > Syngnathus > Syngnathus leptorhynchus. The sequence goes on along the minus strand of NW_028231991.1, from coordinate 1,913,559 downwards.
CTGGAGGTATGGAGCTATGGAGCCCTGGAGCTCTGGAGGTATGGAGCTATGGTGCTATGGAGCTCTGAAGCCATGGAGCTCTGGTGCTATGGAGCTCTGGAGGTATGGAGCTCTGGAGGTATGGAGCTCTGGAGGTATGGAGCTATGGAGCCCTGGAGCTCTGGAGGTATGGAGCTATGGTGCTATGGAGCTCTGAAGCCATGGAGCTCTGGTGCTATGGAGCTCTGGAGGTATGGAGCTCTGGAGGTATGGAGCTCTGGAGGTATGGAGCTATGGAGCCCTGGAGCTCTGGAGGTATGGAGCTATGGTGCTATGGAGCTCTGAAGCCATGGAGCTCTGGTGCTATGGAGCTCTGGAGGTATGGAGCTCTGGAGGTATGGAGCTCTGGAGGTATGGAGCTATGGAGCCCTGGAGCTCTGGAGGTATGGAGCTATGGTGCTATGGAGCTCTGAAGCCATGGAGCTCTGGTGCTATGGAGCTCTGGAGGTATGGAGCTCTGGAGGTATGGAGCTCTGGAGGTATGGAGCTATGGAGCCCTGGAGCTCTGGAGGTATGGAGCTATGGTGCTATGGAGCTCTGAAGCCATGGAGCTCTGGTGCTATGGAGCTATGGAGCTCTGGTGCTATGGAGCTATGGAGGTATGGAGCCACCAGCCAGCACCCTCCGTGGCTGGATCAATGGAAGTGTTTTAGGTACCAGGCAGCCAAAGGGCCGAGGCCTCACGCTCGACCACGCCGGCGCAGAGTTCCAGCCGCTCGGATAAGCTCTGTCACTCACCCGCCGCGCAGCCACCGGTAACGGGGAAATGTCGCCGCCTGGCGGACACGCCGTTGTAAATGAATGGGCTTTCGCACTTAGTGCAATTTTCGCCAACTCTCTGACTTAGAGCTATGGAAGTATGGAGCTATGGAGCCACCAGCCACCCAGGCTGGAGCTATGGAGCTCTGGAGGTATGGAGCTCAGGTGCTATGGAAGTATGGAGCTATGGAGCTATGGAAGTATGGAGCTATGGAGCTATGGAGCTCTGGAAGTATGGAGCTATGGAGCTCTGGAGGTATGGAGCTATGGAGCCCTGGAGCCCTGGAGCTATAGAGCTCTGGTGCTATGGAGGTATGGAGCTCTGGAGGTATGGAGCTCTGGAGGTATGGAGCTATGGAGCTATGGAGCCCTGGAGCTATGGAGCCCTGGAGCTATGGAGCTATGGAGCCCTGGAGCTATGGAGCTCTGGTGCTATGGAGCTATGGAGCTCTGGTGCTATGGAGCTATGGAGCTCTGGTGCTATGGAGCTATGGAGCTCTGGTGCTATGGAGCTATGGAGCTCTGGAAGTATGGAGCTATGGAGCTCTGGAGGTATGGAGCTATGGAGCCCTGGAGCTATGGAGCCCTGGAGCTATGGAAGTATGGAGCTCTGGTGCTATTGAGCTATGGAGCTCTGGTGCTATGGAGCTATGGAGCTCTGGAGCTATGGAGCTCTGGAGGTATGGAGCTATGGAGCTATGGAGCTCTGGAGGTATGGAGCTATGGAGCTATGGAAGTATGGAGCTCTGGTGCTATGGAGCTATGGAGCTCTGGTGCTATGGAGCTATGGAGCTCTGGTGCTATGGAGCTATGGAGCTCTGGAAGTATGGAGCTCTGGTGCTATGGAGCTATGGAGCTCTGGTGCTATGGAGCTATGGAGCTCTGGTGCTATGGAGCTATGGAGCTCTGGTGCTATGGAGCTCTGGTGCTATGGAGCTCTGGTGCTATGGAGCTATGGAGCTCTGGTGCTATGGAGCTATGGAGCTCTGGAGGTATGGAGCTCTGGAGGTATGGAGCTCTGGAGGTATGGAGCTTTGGAGCCCTGGAGCTCTGGAGGTATGGAGCTATGGTGCTATGGAGCTCTGAAGCCATGGAGCTCTGGTGCTATGGAGCTCTGGAGCTCTGGAGGTATGGAGCTCTGGAGGTATGGAGCTATGGAGCCCTGGAGCTCTGGAGGTATGGAGCTATGGTGCTATGGAGCTCTGAAGCCATGGAGCTCTGGTGCTATGGAGCTCTGGAGCTCTGGAGGTATGGAGCTCTGGAGGTATGGAGCTATGGAGCCCTGGAGCTCTGGAGGTATGGAGCTATGGTGCTATGGAGCTCTGAAGCCATGGAGCTCTGGTGCTATGGAGCTCTGGAGCTCTGGAGGTATGGAGCTCTGGAGGTATGGAGCTCTGGAGGTATGGAGCTATGGAGCCCTGGAGCTCTGGAGGTATGGAGCTATGGTGCTATGGAGCTCTGAAGCCATGGAGCTCTGGTGCTATGGAGTTCTGGAGGTATGGAGCTCTGGAGGTATGGAGCTCTGGAGGTATGGAGCTATGGAGCCCTGGAGCTCTGGAGGTATGGAGCTATGGTGCTATGGAGCTCTGAAGCCATGGAGCTCTGGTGCTATGGAGCTATGGAGCTCTGGTGCTATGGAGCTATGGAGGTATGGAGCCACCAGCCAGCACCCTCCGTGGCTGGATCAATGGAAGTGTTTTAGGTACCAGGCAGCCAAAGGGCCGAGGCCTCACGCTCGACCACGCAGGCGCAGAGTTCCAGCCGCTCGGATAAGCTCTGTCACTCACCCGCCGCGCAGCCACCGGTAACGGGGAAATGTCGCCGCCTTGTGGACACGCCGTTGTAAATGAATGGGCTTTCGCACTTAGTGCAATTTTCGCCAACTCTCTGACTTAGAGCTATGGAAGTATGGAGCTATGGAGCCACCAGCCACCCAGGCTGGAGCTCTGGAGCTCTGGAGGTATGGAGCTCTGGTGCTATGGAAGTATGGAGCTCTGGTGCTATGGAAGTATGGAGCTATGGAGGTATGGAAGTATGGAGCTATGGAAGTATGGAGCTATGGAGCTCTGGAAGTATGGAGCTATGGAGCTCTGGAGGTATGGAGCCCTGGAGCTATGGAGCCCTGGAGCTATGGAAGTATGGAGCTCTGGTGCTATGGAGCTATGGAGCTCTGGTGCTATGGAGCTATGGAGCTATGGAGCTCTGGAGCTATGGAGCTCTGGAGGTATGGAGCTATGGAGCTATGGAGCTCTGGAGGTATGGAGCTATGGAGCTATGGAAGTATGGAGCTCTGGTGCTATGGAGCTATGGAGCTCTGGTGCTATGGAGCTATGGAGCTCTGGTGCTATGGAGCTATGGAGCTATGGAGCTCTGGAAGTATGGAGCTCTGGTGCTATGGAGCTATGGAGCTCTGGTGCTATGGAGCTATGGAGCTCTGGTGCTATGGAGCTCTGGTGCTATGGAGCTCTGGTGCTATGGAGCTATGGAGCTCTGGTGCTATGGAGCTCTGGAGGTATGGAGCTCTGGAGGTATGGAGCTCTGGAGGTATGGAGCTATGGAGCCCTGGAGCTCTGGAGGTATGGAGCTATGGTGCTATGGAGCTCTGAAGCCATGGAGCTCTGGTGCTATGGAGCTATGGAGCTCTGGTGCTATGGAGCTATGGAGCTATGGAGCTCTGGAAGTATGGAGCTCTGGTGCTATGGAGCTATGGAGCTCTGGTGCTATGGAGCTATGGAGCTCTGGTGCTATGGAGCTATGGAGCTCTGGTGCTATGGAGCTCTGGTGCTATGGAGCTCTGGTGCTATGGAGCTATGGAGCTCTGGTGCTATGGAGCTATGGAGCTCTGGAGGTATGGAGCTCTGGAGGTATGGAGCTCTGGAGGTATGGAGCTATGGAGCCCTGGAGCTCTGGAGGTATGGAGCTATGGTGCTATGGAGCTCTGAAGCCATGGAGCTCTGGTGCTATGGAGCTCTGGAGCTCTGGAGGTATGGAGCTCTGGAGGTATGGAGCTATGGAGCCCTGGAGCTCTGGAGGTATGGAGCTATGGTGCTATGGAGCTCTGAAGCCATGGAGCTCTGGTGCTATGGAGCTCTGGAGCTCTGGAGGTATGGAGCTCTGGAGCTCTGGAGCTCTGGAGGTATGGAGCTATGGAGCCCTGGAGCTCTGGAGGTATGGAGCTATGGTGCTATGGAGCTCTGAAGCCATGGAGCTCTGGTGCTATGGAGCTCTGGAGGTATGGAGCTCTGGAGGTATGGAGCTCTGGAGGTATGGAGCTATGGAGCCCTGGAGCTCTGGAGGTATGGAGCTATGGTGCTATGGAGCTCTGAAGCCATGGAGCTCTGGTGCTATGGAGCTCTGGAGGTATGGAGCTCTGGAGGTATGGAGCTCTGGAGGTATGGAGCTATGGAGCCCTGGAGCTCTGGAGGTATGGAGCTATGGTGCTATGGAGCTCTGAAGCCATGGAGCTCTGGTGCTATGGAGCTCTGGAGGTATGGAGCTCTGGAGGTATGGAGCTCTGGAGGTATGGAGCTATGGAGCCCTGGAGCTCTGGAGGTATGGAGCTATGGTGCTATGGAGCTCTGAAGCCATGGAGCTCTGGTGCTATGGAGCTATGGAGCTCTGGTGCTATGGAGCTATGGAGGTATGGAGCCACCAGCCAGCACCCTCCGTGGCTGGATCAATGGAAGTGTTTTAGGTACCAGGCAGCCAAAGGGCCGAGGCCTCACGCTCGACCACGCCGGCGCAGAGTTCCAGCCGCTCGGATAAGCTCTGTCACTCACCCGCCGCGCAGCCACCGGTAACGGGGAAATGTCGCCGTTTTGTGGACACGCCGTTGTAAATGAATGGGCTTTCGCACTTAGTGCAATTTTCGCCAACTCTCTGACTGGAGCTATGGAAGTATGGAGCTATGGAGCCACCAGCCACCCAGGCTGGAGCTATGGAGCTCTGGAGGTATGGAGCTCTGGTGCTATGGAAGTATGGAGCTATGGAGCTATGGAAGTATGGAGCTATGGAGCTATGGAGCTCTGGAAGTATGGAGCTATGGAGCTCTGGAGGTATGGAGCTATGGAGCCCTGGAGCCCTGGAGCTATGGAGCCCTGGAGCTATGGAGCTATGGAGCCCTGGAGCTATGGAGCTATGGAGCCCTGGAGCTATGGAGCTATGGAGCTCTGGTGCTATGGAGCTATGGAGCTCTGGTGCTATGGAGCTATGGAGCTCTGGTGCTATGGAGCTATGGAGCTCTGGTGCTATGGAGCTATGGAGCTCTGGAAGTATGGAGCTATGGAGCTCTGGAGGTATGGAGCTATGGAGCTCTGGAGGTATGGAGCTATGGAGCCCTGGAGCTATGGAGCCCTGGAGCTATGGAAGTATGGAGCTCTGGTGCTATGGAGCTATGGAGCTCTGGTGCTATGGAGCTATGGAGCTCTGGAGCTATGGAGCTCTGGAGGTATGGAGCTATGGAGCTCTGGAGGTATGGAGCTATGGAGCTATGGAAGTATGGAGCTCTGGTGCTATGGAGCTATGGAGCTCTGGTGCTATGGAGCTATGGAGCTCTGGTGCTATGGAGCTATGGAGCTATGGAGCTCTGGAAGTATGGAGCTCTGGTGCTATGGAGCTATGGAGCTCTGGTGCTATGGAGCTATGGAGCTCTGGTGCTATGGAGCTATGGAGCTCTGGTGCTATGGAGCTATGGTGCTATGGAGCTCTGGTGCTATGGAGCTATGGAGCTCTGGTGCTATGGAGCTATGGAGCTCTGGAGGTATGGAGCTCTGGAGGTATGGAGCTCTGGAGGTATGGAGCTTTGGAGCCCTGGAGCTCTGGAGGTATGGAGCTATGGTGCTATGGAGCTCTGAAGCCATGGAGCTCTGGTGCTATGGAGCTATGGAGCTCTGGTGCTATGGAGCTATGGAGGTATGGAGCCACCAGCCAGCACCCTCCGTGGCTGGATCAATGGAAGTGTTTTAGGTACCAGGCAGCCAAAGGGCCGAGGCCTCACGCTCGACCACGCCGGCGCAGAGTTCCAGCCGCTCGGATAAGCTCTGTCACTCACCCGCCGCGCAGCCACCGGTAACGGGGAAATGTCGCCGCCTTGTGGACACGCCGTTGTAAATGAATGGGCTTTCGCACTTAGTGCAATTTTCGCCAACTCTCTGACTGGAGCTATGGAAGTATGGAGCTATGGAGCCACCAGCCACCCAGGCTGGAGCTATGGAGCTCTGGAGGTATGGAGCTCTGGTGCTATGGAAGTATGGAGCTATGGAGCTATGGAAGTATGGAGCTATGGAGCTATGGAGCTCTGGAAGTATGGAGCTATGGAGCTCTGGAGGTATGGAGCTATGGAGCCCTGGAGCCCTGGAGCTATGGAGCCCTGGAGCTATGGAGCTATGGAGCCCTGGAGCTATGGAGCTATGGAGCCCTGGAGCTATGGAGCTATGGAGCTCTGGTGCTATGGAGCTATGGAGCTCTGGTGCTATGGAGCTATGGAGCTCTGGTGCTATGGAGCTATGGAGCTCTGGTGCTATGGAGCTATGGAGCTCTGGAAGTATGGAGCTATGGAGCTCTGGAGGTATGGAGCTCTGGAGGTATGGAGCTCTGGAGGTATGGAGCTATGGAGCCCTGGAGCTCTGGAGGTATGGAGCTATGGTGCTATGGAGCTCTGAAGCCATGGAGCTCTGGTGCTATGGAGCTCTGGAGGTATGGAGCTCTGGAGGTATGGAGCTCTGGAGGTATGGAGCTATGGAGCCCTGGAGCTCTGGAGGTATGGAGCTATGGTGCTATGGAGCTCTGAAGCCATGGAGCTCTGGTGCTATGGAGCTATGGAGCTCTGGTGCTATGGAGCTATGGAGGTATGGAGCCACCAGCCAGCACCCTCCGTGGCTGGATCAATGGAAGTGTTTTAGGTACCAGGCAGCCAAAGGGCCGAGGCCTCACGCTCGACCACGCCGGCGCAGAGTTCCAGCCGCTCGGATAAGCTCTGTCACTCACCCGCCGCGCAGCCACCGGTAACGGGGAAATGTCGCCGCCTTGTGGACACGCCGTTGTAAATGAATGGGCTTTCGCACTTAGTGCAATTTTCGCCAACTCTCTGACTGGAGCTATGGAAGTATGGAGCTATGGAGCCACCAGCCACCCAGGCTGGAGCTATGGAGCTCTGGAGGTATGGAGCTCTGGTGCTATGGAAGTATGGAGCTATGGAGCTATGGAAGTATGGAGCTATGGAGCTATGGAGCTCTGGAAGTATGGAGCTATGGAGCTCTGGAGGTATGGAGCTATGGAGCCCTGGAGCCCTGGAGCTATGGAGCCCTGGAGCTATGGAGCTATGGAGCCCTGGAGCTATGGAGCTATGGAGCCCTGGAGCTATGGAGCTATGGAGCTCTGGTGCTATGGAGCTATGGAGCTCTGATGCTATGGAGCTATGGAGCTCTGGTGCTATGGAGCTATGGAGCTCTGGTGCTATGGAGCTATGGAGCTCTGGAAGTATGGAGCTATGGAGCTCTGGAGGTATGGAGCTATGGAGCTCTGGAAGTATGGAGCTATGGAGCCCTGGAGCTATGGAGCCCTGGAGCTATGGAAGTATGGAGCTCTGGTGCTATGGAGCTATGGAGCTCTGGTGCTATGGAGCTATGGAGCTCTGGAGCTATGGAGCTCTGGAGGTATGGAGCTATGGAGCTCTGGAGGTATGGAGCTATGGAGCTATGGAAGTATGGAGCTCTGGTGCTATGGAGCTATGGAGCTCTGGTGCTATGGAGCTATGGAGCTCTGGTGCTATGGAGCTATGGAGCTATGGAGCTCTGGAAGTATGGAGCTCTGGTGCTATGGAGCTATGGAGCTCTGGTGCTATGGAGCTATGGAGCTCTGGTGCTATGGAGCTATGGTGCTATGGAGCTCTGGTGCTATGGAGCTATGGAGCTCTGGTGCTATGGAGCTATGGAGCTCTGGAGGTATGGAGCTCTGGAGGTATGGAGCTCTGGAGGTATGGAGCTTTGGAGCCCTGGAGCTCTGGAGGTATGGAGCTATGGTGCTATGGAGCTCTGAAGCCATGGAGCTCTGGTGCTATGGAGCTATGGAGCTCTGGTGCTATGGAGCTATGGAGGTATGGAGCTATGGAGCCCTGGAGCTCTGGAGGTATGGAGCTATGGTGCTATGGAGCTCTGAAGCCATGGAGCTCTGGTGCTATGGAGCTCTGGAGCTCTGGAGGTATGGAGCTCTGGAGGTATGGAGCTATGGAGCCCTGGAGCTCTGGAGGTATGGAGCTATGGTGCTATGGAGCTCTGAAGCCATGGAGCTCTGGTGCTATGGAGCTCTGGAGCTCTGGAGGTATGGAGCTCTGGAGGTATGGAGCTCTGGAGGTATGGAGCTATGGAGCCCTGGAGCTCTGGAGGTATGGAGCTATGGTGCTATGGAGCTCTGAAGCCATGGAGCTCTGGTGCTATGGAGCTCTGGAGGTATGGAGCTCTGGAGGTATGGAGCTCTGGAGGTATGGAGCTATGGAGCCCTGGAGCTCTGGAGGTATGGAGCTATGGTGCTATGGAGCTCTGAAGCCATGGAGCTCTGGTGCTATGGAGCTATGGAGCTCTGGTGCTATGGAGCTATGGAGGTATGGAGCCACCAGCCAGCACCCTCCGTGGCTGGATCAATGGAAGTGTTTTAGGTACCAGGCAGCCAAAGGGCCGAGGCCTCACGCTCGACCACGCCGGCGCAGAGTTCCAGCCGCTCGGATAAGCTCTGTCACTCACCCGCCGCGCAGCCACCGGTAACGGGGAAATGTCGCCGCCTTGTGGACACGCCGTTGTAAATGAATGGGCTTTCGCACTTAGTGCAATTTTCGCCAACTCTCTGACTTAGAGCTATGGAAGTATGGAGCTATGGAGCCACCAGCCACCCAGGCTGGAGCTCTGGAGCTCTGGAGGTATGGAGCTCTGGTGCTATGGAAGTATGGAGCTCTGGTGCTATGGAAGTATGGAGCTATGGAGGTATGGAAGTATGGAGCTATGGAAGTATGGAGCTATGGAGCTCTGGAAGTATGGAGCTATGGAGCTCTGGAGGTATGGAGCCCTGGAGCTATGGAGCCCTGGAGCTATGGAAGTATGGAGCTCTGGTGCTATGGAGCTATGGAGCTCTGGTGCTATGGAGCTATGGAGCTATGGAGCTCTGGAGCTATGGAGCTCTGGAGGTATGGAGCTATGGAGCTATGGAGCTCTGGAGGTATGGAGCTATGGAGCTATGGAAGTATGGAGCTCTGGTGCTATGGAGCTATGGAGCTCTGGTGCTATGGAGCTATGGAGCTCTGGTGCTATGGAGCTATGGAGCTATGGAGCTCTGGAAGTATGGAGCTCTGGTGCTATGGAGCTATGGAGTTCTGGTGCTATGGAGCTATGGAGCTCTGGTGCTATGGAGCTCTGGTGCTATGGAGCTCTGGTGCTATGGAGCTATGGAGCTCTGGTGCTATGGAGCTCTGGAGGTATGGAGCTCTGGAGGTATGGAGCTCTGGAGGTATGGAGCTATGGAGCCCTGGAGCTCTGGAGGTATGGAGCTATGGTGCTATGGAGCTCTGAAGCCATGGAGCTCTGGTGCTATGGAGCTATGGAGCTCTGGTGCTATGGTGCTATGGAGCTATGGAGCTCTGGAAGTATGGAGCTCTGGTGCTATGGAGCTATGGAGCTCTGGTGCTATGGAGCTATGGAGCTCTGGTGCTATGGAGCTATGGAGCTCTGGTGCTATGGAGCTCTGGTGCTATGGAGCTCTGGTGCTATGGAGCTATGGAGCTCTGGTGCTATGGAGCTATGGAGCTCTGGAGGTATGGAGCTCTGGAGGTATGGAGCTCTGGAGGTATGGAGCTTTGGAGCCCTGGAGCTCTGGAGGTATGGAGCTATGGTGCTATGGAGCTCTGAAGCCATGGAGCTCTGGTGCTATGGAGCTCTGGAGCTCTGGAGGTATGGAGCTCTGGAGGTATGGAGCTATGGAGCCCTGGAGCTCTGGAGGTATGGAGCTATGGTGCTATGGAGCTCTGAAGCCATGGAGCTCTGGTGCTATGGAGCTCTGGAGCTCTGGAGGTATGGAGCTCTGGAGGTATGGAGCTCTGGAGGTATGGAGCTATGGAGCCCTGGAGCTCTGGAGGTATGGAGCTATGGTGCTATGGAGCTCTGAAGCCATGGAGCTCTGGTGCTATGGAGCTCTGGAGGTATGGAGCTCTGGAGGTATGGAGCTCTGGAGGTATGGAGCTATGGAGCCCTGGAGCTCTGGAGGTATGGAGCTATGGTGCTATGGAGCTCTGAAGCCATGGAGCTCTGGTGCTATGGAGCTCTGGAGGTATGGAGCTCTGGAGGTATGGAGCTCTGGAGGTATGGAGCTATGGAGCCCTGGAGCTCTGGAGGTATGGAGCTATGGTGCTATGGAGCTCTGAAGCCATGGAGCTCTGGTGCTATGGAGCTCTGGAGGTATGGAGCTCTGGAGGTATGGAGCTCTGGAGGTATGGAGCTATGGAGCCCTGGAGCTCTGGAGGTATGGAGCTATGGTGCTATGGAGCTCTGAAGCCATGGAGCTCTGGTGCTATGGAGCTCTGGAGGTATGGAGCTCTGGAGGTATGGAGCTCTGGAGGTATGGAGCTATGGAGCCCTGGAGCTCTGGAGGTATGGAGCTATGGTGCTATGGAGCTCTGAAGCCATGGAGCTCTGGTGCTATGGAGCTATGGAGCTCTGGTGCTATGGAGCTATGGAGGTATGGAGCCACCAGCCAGCACCCTCCGTGGCTGGATCAATGGAAGTGTTTTAGGTACCAGGCAGCCAAAGGGCCGAGGCCTCACGCTCGACCACGCCGGCGCAGAGTTCCAGCCGCTCGGATAAGCTCTGTCACTCACCCGCCGCGCAGCCACCGGTAACGGGGAAATGTCGCCGCCTTGTGGACACGCCGTTGTAAATGAATGGGCTTTCGCACTTAGTGCAATTTTCGCCAACTCTCTGACTTAGAGCTATGGAAGTATGGAGCTATGGAGCCACCAGCCACCCAGGCTGGAGCTCTGGAGCTCTGGAGGTATGGAGCTCTGGTGCTATGGAAGTATGGAGCTCTGGTGCTATGGAAGTATGGAGCTATGGAGGTATGGAAGTATGGAGCTATGGAAGTATGGAGCTATGGAGCTCTGGAAGTATGGAGCTATGGAGCTCTGGAGGTATGGAGCCCTGGAGCTATGGAGCCCTGGAGCTATGGAAGTATGGAGCTCTGGTGCTATGGAGCTATGGAGCTCTGGTGCTATGGAGCTATGGAGCTATGGAGCTCTGGAGCTATGGAGCTCTGGAGGTATGGAGCTATGGAGCTATGGAGCTCTGGAGGTATGGAGCTATGGAGCTATGGAAGTATGGAGCTCTGGTGCTATGGAGCTATGGAGCTCTGGTGCTATGGAGCTATGGAGCTCTGGTGCTATGGAGCTATGGAGCTATGGAGCTCTGGAAGTATGGAGCTCTGGTGCTATGGAGCTATGGAGCTCTGGTGCTATGGAGCTATGGAGCTCTGGTGCTATGGAGCTCTGGTGCTATGGAGCTCTGGTGCTATGGAGCTATGGAGCTCTGGTGCTATGGAGCTATGGAGCTCTGGAGGTATGGAGCTCTGGAGGTATGGAGCTCTGGAGGTATGGAGCTATGGAGCCCTGGAGCTCTGGAGGTATGGAGCTATGGTGCTATGGAGCTCTGAAGCCATGGAGCTCTGGTGCTATGGAGCTCTGGAGCTCTGGAGGTATGGAGCTCTGGAGGTATGGAGCTATGGAGCCCTGGAGCTCTGGAGGTATGGAGCTATGGAGCTCTGAAGCCATGGAGCTCTGGTGCTATGGAGCTCTGGAGCTCTGGAGTTATGGAGCTCTGGAGGTATGGAGCTATGGAGGTATGGAGCTATGGAGCCCTGGAGCTCTGGAGGTATGGAGCTATGGTGCTATGGAGCTCTGAAGCCATGGAGCTCTGGTGCTATGGAGCTCTGGAGGTATGGAGCTCTGGAGGTATGGAGCTATGGAGCCCTGGAGCTCTGGAGGTATGGAGCTATGGTGCTATGGAGCTCTGAAGCCATGGAGCTCTGGTGCTATGGAGCTCTGGAGGTATGGAGCTCTGGAGGTATGGAGCTCTGGAGGTATGGAGCTATGGAGCCCTGGAGCTCTGGAGGTATGGAGCTATGGTGCTATGGAGCTCTGAAGCCATGGAGCTCTGGTGCTATGGAGCTATGGAGCTCTGGTGCTATGGAGCTATGGAGGTATGGAGCCACCAGCCAGCACCCTCCGTGGCTGGATCAATGGAAGTGTTTTAGGTACCAGGCAGCCAAAGGGCCGAGGCCTCACGCTCGACCACGCCGGCGCAGAGTTCCAGCCGCTCGGATAAGCTCTGTCACTCACCCGCCGCGCAGCCACCGGTAACGGGGAAATGTCGCCGCCTGGCGGACACGCCGTTGTAAATGAATGGGCTTTCGCACTTAGTGCAATTTTCGCCAACTCTCTGACTTAGAGCTATGGAAGTATGGAGCTATGGAGCCACCAGCCACCCAGGCTGGAGCTCTGGAGCTCTGGAGGTATGGAGCTCTGGTGCTATGGAAGTATGGAGCTCTGGTGCTATGGAAGTATGGAGCTATGGAGGTATGGAAGTATGGAGCTATGGAAGTATGGAGCTATGGAGCTCTGGAAGTATGGAGCTATGGAGCTCTGGAGGTATGGAGCCCTGGAGCTATGGAGCCCTGGAGCTATGGAAGTATGGAGCTCTGGTGCTATGGAGCTATGGAGCTCTGGTGCTATGGAGCTATGGAGCTATGGAGCTCTGGAGCTATGGAACTCTGGAGGTATGGAGCTATGGAGCTATGGAGCTCTGGAGGTATGGAGCTATGGAGCTATGGAAGTATGGAGCTCTGGTGCTATGGAGCTATGGAGCTCTGGTGCTATGGAGCTATGGAGCTCTGGTGCTATGGAGCTATGGAGCTATGGAGCTCTGGAAGTATGGAGCTCTGGTGCTATGGAGCTATGGAGCTCTGGTGCTATGGAGCTATGGAGCTCTGGTGCTATGGAGCTCTGGTGCTATGGAGCTCTGGTGCTATGGAGCTATGGAGCTCTGGTGCTATGGAGCTCTGGAGGTATGGAGCTCTGGAGGTATGGAGCTCTGGAGGTATGGAGCTATGGAGCCCTGGAGCTCTGGAGGTATGGAGCTATGGTGCTATGGAGCTCTGAAGCCATGGAGCTCTGGTGCTATGGAGCTATGGAGCTCTGGTGCTATGGAGCTATGGAGCTATGGAGCTCTGGAAGTATGGAGCTCTGGTGCTATGGAGCTATGGAGCTCTGGTGCTATGGAGCTATGGAGCTCTGGTGCTATGGAGCTATGGAGCTCTGGTGCTATGGAGCTCTGGTGCTATGGAGCTCTGGTGCTATGGAGCTATGGAGCTCTGGTGCTATGGAGCTATGGAGCTCTGGAGGTATGGAGCTCTGGAGGTATGGAGCTCTGGAGGTATGGAGCTATGGAGCCCTGGAGCTCTGGAGGTATGGAGCTATGGTGCTATGGAGCTCTGAAGCCATGGAGCTCTGGTGCTATGGAGCTCTGGAGCTCTGGAGGTATGGAGCTCTGGAGGTATGGAGCTATGGAGCCCTGGAGCTCTGGAGGTATGGAGCTATGGTGCTATGGAGCTCTGAAGCCATGGAGCTCTGGTGCTATGGAGCTCTGGAGCTCTGGAGGTATGGAGCTCTGGAGGTATGGAGCTCTGGAGGTATGGAGCTATGGAGCCCTGGAGCTCTGGAGGTATGGAGCTAT